>NW_028294914.1:0-130494 GCF_964341445.2 Mesoplodon mirus | reverse complement strand
GCGAGCCTGATGCGAGTAAACTCGCACGTTTTCCCTGAGGCCTTCTGGAGCAAAGAAAAGACGGGCCCCAGGAGTGTGCCTCAGGCACCCTTCTCGCCGCATCTCATCCACCCGGGGGGGAAATTACGTTTGGGCAGGGTCGCCCTGTTTCAAACGTGAGCTCAGACAGTTATCCTCAGTAGTTTCTGACTACCTCAAGGACACAGCGGGAGGAACAGGGCCTTTCCTCGGAGACACTTTCGGACACAGGGTCCCCTGCAGTGCATCCACTGCCTAGGTCGTGAAGTACCTGAGGCGGGCCTCAGTGCTCCGTCCCATACCTAGCTGTGTTAAGGGTGAAAGATGTACGTTTCTTCCGGCTGCACTCACAGCCTAGCTCGCGCTTCTGCGAGAGTGCCGTCCTGAGCGTTTCCCTGGACTGAGTCGTCAGCACGGGGTGTTTCTGAAGCACAGGTCCGTTTCAGTCAGTGAAGCCGATCGACTTGCAGGGAGGCTGCCCAGCGCTGCTCCCACGCGTCTCTGTTATGACTGGGACACTCTACCTCGGCCCCCAGCAAGCAACGCGTGGCCCTTGCTAGGAATGTGAAGAGTGGCTCCCACGGGCCTCCTTTCCCCCTGAGGTTCCTCAGAAGCGACCGGCCGCTCCTCCGGCACAGAGCAGTCACCATGCCAAAGTGGTGCACGGCCGCCTCTGCTCTGTGTCCCCGGAGGCATCGGGGAGTTCAGGCCATCCAGCGTGGCGCATGGATTCATGGCACCCCTGCACCCCCAGCTCTGCTGACGTGAAACACTAGCCCTTGCCTTGGGGCCTCAGGTCACCTTTCATTTGGCCGGAGCTGACTCTGCAGTGCAGTGGTATGAGTCCCTAGAAAGGCATTTGCCAGCACAGGATGGGCTTTGAGAGAAGGCAGCCTTGCTCGCCCACAGCGACTACCCTGCAGTGGAGAGACGTCGGGCCGCAAGCGCTGCTCAGGCAGCTTGGAAGGCCGAAACAAGTCGCTCGCACACGGGCAGAAGGCGTACTTTGCCATCAGTGTCCCACTTTCAGGCTTGATGACACAGCATGTTTATCTGAACGTTCTGTCTAGCTATCTAGTACAAGGGAACGAGGGCCCCCTTCTGGTAAGAAAGGTTTCCCGGTGGGGGGTGCCGTACGTGCAGGAGAGCGTTCCCCACGCTGTGCCAAGTTTGGTACTTGGTGACTCGGGGTGGTCCCGAACGTCCAGCATTGTCCCGGGGACAGCCGTCCAGCGTTTTCTTTTTCAGGCTGGACGTAAACAACTAGCTTCCAGGTGCCGAAGGGAGTCGTCCTTGAGGCGTCCCCTGGTTTCACTGGGGACGCACAGTGGTGTTTCTCAGAAGAGCCCAAATCGCTCCCTGGGGCACACCAGCATGGAATGTAAGGCTGCTCAGAACTGCGTTCCTGAGGCCGTTTGCAGGCTGAACAAACGGGAGGTGTCGAGCGAAGAGGGCAGCACTGTGCCTTTACTGCTGGCACATCCGTGCAGTTAAAGCAAACGGACGTTTCCACTCCGGCGGCTCAAACGCCACACAAGAGCTGGGCGGCACACAGTGCCCTCTCCCAAAACTTACAACGAACGTGAGTGCGCAATGAGTCCTGCGATACCTTACAGAGTTGACGCTCTCCTTTACCGCCTGCTTCCTCACTAGGGCGGCACGCTTCACTTTACTACTGGAAAACGCTGGACTTTGACTCGAGGCCACGGCTCACCTTTCTGTCGCCGGTAATCTCCGGAGTGCTCTTGGAGACGCTCCCAGCAAGGAACTGAGACCAGCGAGCCTGATGCGAGTAAACTCGCACGTTTTCCCTGAGGCCTTCTGGAGCAAAGAAAAGACGGGCCCCAGGAGTGTGCCTCAGGCACCCTTCTCGCCGCATCTCATCCACCCGGGGGGAAATTACGTTTGGGCAGGGTCGCCCTGTTTCAAACGTGAGCTCAGACAGTTATCCTCAGTAGTTTCTGACTACCTCAAGGACACAGCGGGAGGAACAGGGCCTTTCCTCGGAGACACTTTCGGACACAGGGTCCCCTGCAGTGCATCCACTGCCTAGGTCGTGAAGTACCTGAGGCGGGCCTCAGTGCTCCGTCCCATACCTAGCTGTGTTAAGGGTGAAAGATGTACGTTTCTTCCGGCTGCACTCACAGCCTAGCTCGCGCTTCTGCGAGAGTGCCGTCCTGAGCGTTTCCCTGGACTGAGTCGTCAGCACGGGGTGTTTCTGAAGCACAGGTCCGTTTCAGTCAGTGAGGCCGATCGACTTGCAGGGAGGCTGCCCAGCGCTGCTCCCACGCGTCTCTGTTATGACTGGGACACTCTACCTCGGCCCCCAGCAAGCAACGCGTGGCCCTTGCTAGGAATGTGAAGAGTGGCTCCCACGGGCCTCCTTTCCCCCTGAGGTTCCTCAGAAGCGACCGGCCGCTCCTCCGGCACAGAGCAGTCACCATGCCAAAGTGGTGCACGGCCGCCTCTGCTCTGTGTCCCCGGAGGCATCGGGGAGTTCAGGCCATCCAGCGTGGCGCATGGATTCATGGCACCCCTGCACCCCCAGCTCTGCTGACGTGAAACACTAGCCCTTGCCTTTGGGGCCTCAGGTCACCTTTCATTTGGCCGGAGCTGACTCTGCAGTGCAGTGGTGTGAGTCCCTAGAAAGGCATTTGCCAGCACAGGATGGGCTTTGAGAGAAGGCAGCCTTGCTCGCCCACAGCGACTACCCTGCGGTGGAGAGACGTCGGGCCGCAAGCGCTGCTCAGGCAGCTTGGAAGGCCGAAACAAGTCGCTCGCACACGGGCAGAAGGCGTACTTTGCCATCAGTGTCCCACTTTCAGGCTTGATGACACAGCATGTTTATCTGAACGTTCTGTCTAGCTATCTAGTACAAGGGAACGAGGGCCCCCTTCTGGTAAGAAAGGTTTCCCGGTGGGGGGTGCCGTACGTGCAGGAGAGCGTTCCCCACGCTGTGCCAAGTTTGGTACTTGGTGACTCGGGGTGGTCCCGAACGTCCAGCATTGTCCCGGGGACAGCCGTCCAGCGTTTTCTTTTTCAGGCTGGACGTAAACAACTAGCTTCCAGGTGCCGAAGGGAGTCGTCCTTGAGGCGTCCCCTGGTTTCACTGGGGACGCACAGTGGTGTTTCTCAGAAGAGCCCAAATCGCTCCCTGGGGCACACCAGCATGGAATGTAAGGCTGCTCAGAACTGCGTTCCTGAGGCCGTTTGCAGGCTGAACAAACGGGAGGTGTCGAGCGAAGAGGGCAGCACTGTGCCTTTACTGCTGGCACATCCGTGCAGTTAAAGCAAACGGACGTTTCCACTCCGGCGGCTCAAACGCCACACAAGAGCTGGGCGGCACACAGTGCCCTCTCCCAAAACTTACAACGAACGTGAGTGCGCAATGAGTCCTGCGATACCTTACAGAGTTGACGCTCTCCTTTACCGCCTGCTTCCTCACTAGGGCGGCACGCTTCACTTTACTACTGGAAAACGCTGGACTTTGACTCGAGGCCACGGCTCACCTTTCTGTCGCCGGTAATCTCCGGAATGCTCTTGGAGACGCTCCCAGCAAGGAACTGAGACCAGCGAGCCTGATGCGAGTAAACTCGCACTTTTTCCCTGAGGCCTTCTGGAGCAAAGAAAAGACGGGCCCCAGGAGTGTGCCTCAGGCACCCTTCTCGCCGCATCTCATCCACCCGGGGGGGGAAATTACGTTTGGGCAGGGTCGCCCTGTTTCAAACGTGAGCTCAGACAGTTATCCTCAGTAGTTTTCTGACTACCTCAAGGAAACAGCGGGAGGAACAGGGCCTTTCCTCGGAGACACTTTCGGACACAGGGTCCCCTGCAGTGCATCCACTGCCTAGGTCGTGAAGTACCTGAGGCGGGCCTCAGTGCTCCGTCCCATACCTAGCTGTGTTAAGGGTGAAAGATGTACGTTTCTTCCGGCTGCACTCACAGCCTAGCTCGCGCTTCTGCGAGAGTGCCGTCCTGAGCGTTTCCCTGGACTGAGTCGTCAGCACGGGGTGTTTCTGAAGCACAGGTCCGTTTCAGTCAGTGAGGCCGATCGACTTGCAGGGAGGCTGCCCAGCGCTGCTCCCACGCGTCTCTGTTATGACTGGGACACTCTACCTCGGCCCCCAGCAAGCAACGCGTGGCCCTTGCTAGGAATGTGAAGAGTGGCTCCCACGGGCCTCCTTTCCCCCTGAGGTTCCTCAGAAGCGACCGGCCGCTCCTCCGGCACAGAGCAGTCACCATGCCAAAGTGGTGCACGGCCGCCTCTGCTCTGTGTCCCCGGAGGCATCGGGGAGTTCAGGCCATCCAGCGTGGCGCATGGATTCATGGCACCCCTGCACCCCCAGCTCTGCTGACGTGAAACACTAGCCCTTGCCTTTGGGGCCTCAGGTCACCTTTCATTTGGCCGGAGCTGACTCTGCAGTGCAGTGGTGTGAGTCCCTAGAAAGGCATTTGCCAGCACAGGATGGGCTTTGAGAGAAGGCAGCCTTGCTCGCCCACAGCGACTACCCTGCGGTGGAGAGACGTCGGGCCGCAAGCGCTGCTCAGGCAGCTTGGAAGGCCGAAACAAGTCGCTCGCACACGGGCAGAAGGCGTACTTTGCCATCAGTGTCCCACTTTCAGGCTTGATGACACAGCATGTTTATCTGAACGTTCTGTCTAGCTATCTAGTACAAGGGAACGAGGGCCCCCTTCTGGTAAGAAAGGTTTCCCGGTGGGGGGTGCCGTACGTGCAGGAGAGCGTTCCCCACGCTGTGCCAAGTTTGGTACTTGGTGACTCGGGGTGGTCCCGAACGTCCAGCATTGTCCCGGGGACAGCCGTCCAGCGTTTTCTTTTTCAGGCTGGACGTAAACAACTAGCTTCCAGGTGCCGAAGGGAGTCGTCCTTGAGGCGTCCCCTGGTTTCACTGGGGACGCACAGTGGTGTTTCTCAGAAGAGCCCAAATCGCTCCCTGGGGCACACCAGCATGGAATGTAAGGCTGCTCAGAACTGCGTTCCTGAGGCCGTTTGCAGGCTGAACAAACGGGAGGTGTCGAGCGAAGAGGGCAGCACTGTGCCTTTACTGCTGGCACATCCGTGCAGTTAAAGCAAACGGACGTTTCCACTCCGGCGGCTCAAACGCCACACAAGAGCTGGGCGGCACACAGTGCCCTCTCCCAAAACTTACAACGAACGTGAGTGCGCAATGAGTCCTGCGATACCTTACAGAGTTGACGCTCTCCTTTACCGCCTGCTTCCTCACTAGGGCGGCACGCTTCACTTTACTACTGGAAAACGCTGGACTTTGACTCGAGGCCACGGCTCACCTTTCTGTCGCCGGTAATCTCCGGAGTGCTCTTGGAGACGCTCCCAGCAAGGAACTGAGACCAGCGAGCCTGATGCGAGTAAACTCGCACGTTTTCCCTGAGGCCTTCTGGAGCAAAGAAAAGACGGGCCCCAGGAGTGTGCCTCAGGCACCCTTCTCGCCGCATCTCATCCACCCGGGGGGGAAATTACGTTTGGGCAGGGTCGCCCTGTTTCAAACGTGAGCTCAGACAGTTATCCTCAGTAGTTTCTGACTACCTCAAGGACACAGCGGGAGGAACAGGGCCTTTCCTCGGAGACACTTTCGGACACAGGGTCCCCTGCAGTGCATCCACTGCCTAGGTCGTGAAGTACCTGAGGCGGGCCTCAGTGCTCCGTCCCATACCTAGCTGTGTTAAGGGTGAAAGATGTACGTTTCTTCCGGCTGCACTCACAGCCTAGCTCGCGCTTCTGCGAGAGTGCCGTCCTGAGCGTTTCCCTGGACTGAGTCGTCAGCACGGGGTGTTTCTGAAGCACAGGTCCGTTTCAGTCAGTGAAGCCGATCGACTTGCAGGGAGGCTGCCCAGCGCTGCTCCCACGCGTCTCTGTTATGACTGGGACACTCTACCTCGGCCCCCAGCAAGCAACGCGTGGCCCTTGCTAGGAATGTGAAGAGTGGCTCCCACGGGCCTCCTTTCCCCCTGAGGTTCCTCAGAAGCGACCGGCCGCTCCTCCGGCACAGAGCAGTCACCATGCCAAAGTGGTGCACGGCCGCCTCTGCTCTGTGTCCCCGGAGGCATCGGGGAGTTCAGGCCATCCAGCGTGGCGCATGGATTCATGGCACCCCTGCACCCCCAGCTCTGCTGACGTGAAACACTAGCCCTTGCCTTGGGGCCTCAGGTCACCTTTCATTTGGCCGGAGCTGACTCTGCAGTGCAGTGGTATGAGTCCCTAGAAAGGCATTTGCCAGCACAGGATGGGCTTTGAGAGAAGGCAGCCTTGCTCGCCCACAGCGACTACCCTGCAGTGGAGAGACGTCGGGCCGCAAGCGCTGCTCAGGCAGCTTGGAAGGCCGAAACAAGTCGCTCGCACACGGGCAGAAGGCGTACTTTGCCATCAGTGTCCCACTTTCAGGCTTGATGACACAGCATGTTTATCTGAACGTTCTGTCTAGCTATCTAGTACAAGGGAACGAGGGCCCCCTTCTGGTAAGAAAGGTTTCCCGGTGGGGGGTGCCGTACGTGCAGGAGAGCGTTCCCCACGCTGTGCCAAGTTTGGTACTTGGTGACTCGGGGTGGTCCCGAACGTCCAGCATTGTCCCGGGGACAGCCGTCCAGCGTTTTCTTTTTCAGGCTGGACGTAAACAACTAGCTTCCAGGTGCCGAAGGGAGTCGTCCTTGAGGCGTCCCCTGGTTTCACTGGGGACGCACAGTGGTGTTTCTCAGAAGAGCCCAAATCGCTCCCTGGGGCACACCAGCATGGAATGTAAGGCTGCTCAGAACTGCGTTCCTGAGGCCGTTTGCAGGCTGAACAAACGGGAGGTGTCGAGCGAAGAGGGCAGCACTGTGCCTTTACTGCTGGCACATCCGTGCAGTTAAAGCAAACGGACGTTTCCACTCCGGCGGCTCAAACGCCACACAAGAGCTGGGCGGCACACAGTGCCCTCTCCCAAAACTTACAACGAACGTGAGTGCGCAATGAGTCCTGCGATACCTTACAGAGTTGACGCTCTCCTTTACCGCCTGCTTCCTCACTAGGGCGGCACGCTTCACTTTACTACTGGAAAACGCTGGACTTTGACTCGAGGCCACGGCTCACCTTTCTGTCGCCGGTAATCTCCGGAATGCTCTTGGAGACGCTCCCAGCAAGGAACTGAGACCAGCGAGCCTGATGCGAGTAAACTCGCACTTTTTCCCTGAGGCCTTCTGGAGCAAAGAAAAGACGGGCCCCAGGAGTGTGCCTCAGGCACCCTTCTCGCCGCATCTCATCCACCCGGGGGGGGAAATTACGTTTGGGCAGGGTCGCCCTGTTTCAAACGTGAGCTCAGACAGTTATCCTCAGTAGTTTTCTGACTACCTCAAGGAAACAGCGGGAGGAACAGGGCCTTTCCTCGGAGACACTTTCGGACACAGGGTCCCCTGCAGTGCATCCACTGCCTAGGTCGTGAAGTACCTGAGGCGGGCCTCAGTGCTCCGTCCCATACCTAGCTGTGTTAAGGGTGAAAGATGTACGTTTCTTCCGGCTGCACTCACAGCCTAGCTCGCGCTTCTGCGAGAGTGCCGTCCTGAGCGTTTCCCTGGACTGAGTCGTCAGCACGGGGTGTTTCTGAAGCACAGGTCCGTTTCAGTCAGTGAGGCCGATCGACTTGCAGGGAGGCTGCCCAGCGCTGCTCCCACGCGTCTCTGTTATGACTGGGACACTCTACCTCGGCCCCCAGCAAGCAACGCGTGGCCCTTGCTAGGAATGTGAAGAGTGGCTCCCACGGGCCTCCTTTCCCCCTGAGGTTCCTCAGAAGCGACCGGCCGCTCCTCCGGCACAGAGCAGTCACCATGCCAAAGTGGTGCACGGCCGCCTCTGCTCTGTGTCCCCGGAGGCATCGGGGAGTTCAGGCCATCCAGCGTGGCGCATGGATTCATGGCACCCCTGCACCCCCAGCTCTGCTGACGTGAAACACTAGCCCTTGCCTTTGGGGCCTCAGGTCACCTTTCATTTGGCCGGAGCTGACTCTGCAGTGCAGTGGTGTGAGTCCCTAGAAAGGCATTTGCCAGCACAGGATGGGCTTTGAGAGAAGGCAGCCTTGCTCGCCCACAGCGACTACCCTGCGGTGGAGAGACGTCGGGCCGCAAGCGCTGCTCAGGCAGCTTGGAAGGCCGAAACAAGTCGCTCGCACACGGGCAGAAGGCGTACTTTGCCATCAGTGTCCCACTTTCAGGCTTGATGACACAGCATGTTTATCTGAACGTTCTGTCTAGCTATCTAGTACAAGGGAACGAGGGCCCCCTTCTGGTAAGAAAGGTTTCCCGGTGGGGGGTGCCGTACGTGCAGGAGAGCGTTCCCCACGCTGTGCCAAGTTTGGTACTTGGTGACTCGGGGTGGTCCCGAACGTCCAGCATTGTCCCGGGGACAGCCGTCCAGCGTTTTCTTTTTCAGGCTGGACGTAAACAACTAGCTTCCAGGTGCCGAAGGGAGTCGTCCTTGAGGCGTCCCCTGGTTTCACTGGGGAGGCACAGTGGTGTTTCTCAGAAGAGCCCAAATCGCTCCCTGGGGCACACCAGCATGGAATGTAAGGCTGCTCAGAACTGCGTTCCTGAGGCCGTTTGCAGGCTGAACAAACGGGAGGTGTCGAGCGAAGAGGGCAGCACTGTGCCTTTACTGCTGGCACATCCGTGCAGTTAAAGCAAACGGACGTTTCCACTCCGGCGGCTCAAACGCCACACAAGAGCTGGGCGGCACACAGTGCCCTCTCCCAAAACTTACAACGAACGTGAGTGCGCAATGAGTCCTGCGATACCTTACAGAGTTGACGCTCTCCTTTACCGCCTGCTTCCTCACTAGGGCGGCACGCTTCACTTTACTACTGGAAAACGCTGGACTTTGACTCGAGGCCACGGCTCACCTTTCTGTCGCCGGTAATCTCCGGAATGCTCTTGGAGACGCTCCCAGCAAGGAACTGAGACCAGCGAGCCTGATGCGAGTAAACTCGCACGTTTTCCCTGAGGCCTTCTGGAGCAAAGAAAAGACGGGCCCCAGGAGTGTGCCTCAGGCACCCTTCTCGCCGCATCTCATCCACCCGGGGGGGAAATTACGTTTGGGCAGGGTCGCCCTGTTTCAAACGTGAGCTCAGACAGTTATCCTCAGTAGTTTTCTGACTACCTCAAGGAAACAGCGGGAGGAACAGGGCCTTTCCTCGGAGACACTTTCGGACACAGGGTCCCCTGCAGTGCATCCACTGCCTAGGTCGTGAAGTACCTGAGGCGGGCCTCAGTGCTCCGTCCCATACCTAGCTGTGTTAAGGGTGAAAGATGTACGTTTCTTCCGGCTGCACTCACAGCCTAGCTCGCGCTTCTGCGAGAGTGCCGTCCTGAGCGTTTCCCTGGACTGAGTCGTCAGCACGGGGTGTTTCTGAAGCACAGGTCCGTTTCAGTCAGTGAGGCCGATCGACTTGCAGGGAGGCTGCCCAGCGCTGCTCCCACGCGTCTCTGTTATGACTGGGACACTCTACCTCGGCCCCCAGGAAGCAACGCGTGGCCCTTGCTAGGAATGTGAAGAGTGGCTCCCACGGGCCTCCTTTCCCCCTGAGGTTCCTCAGAAGCGACCGGCCGCTCCTCCGGCACAGAGCAGTCACCATGCCAAAGTGGTGCACGGCCGCCTCTGCTCTGTGTCCCCGGAGGCATCGGGGAGTTCAGGCCATCCAACGTGGCGCATGGATTCATGGCACCCCTGCACCCCCAGCTCTGCTGACGTGAAACACTAGCCCTTGCCTTGGGGCCTCAGGTCACCTTTCATTTGGCCGGAGCTGACTCTGCAGTGCAGTGGTATGAGTCCCTAGAAAGGCATTTGCCAGCACAGGATGGGCTTTGAGAGAACGCAGCCTTGCTCGCCCACAGCGACTACCCTGCGGTGGAGAGACGTCGGGCCGCAAGCGCTGCTCAGGCAGCTTGGAAGGCCGAAACAAGTCGCTCGCACACGGGCAGAAGGCGTACTTTGCCATCAGTGTCCCACTTTCAGGCTTGATGACACAGCATGTTTATCTGAACGTTCTGTCTAGCTATCTAGTACAAGGGAACGAGGGCCCCCTTCTGGTAAGAAAGGTTTCCCGGTGGGGGGTGCCGTACGTGCAGGAGAGCGTTCCCCACGCTGTGCCAAGTTTGGTACTTGGTGACTCGGGGTGGTCCCGAACGTCCAGCATTGTCCCGGGGACAGCCGTCCAGCGTTTTCTTTTTCAGGCTGGACGTAAACAACTAGCTTCCAGGTGCCGAAGGGAGTCGTCCTTGAGGCGTCCCCTGGTTTCACTGGGGAGGCACAGTGGTGTTTCTCAGAAGAGCCCAAATCGCTCCCTGGGGCACACCAGCATGGAATGTAAGGCTGCTCAGAACTGCGTTCCTGAGGCCGTTTGCAGGCTGAACAAACGGGAGGTGTCGAGCGAAGAGGGCAGCACTGTGCCTTTACTGCTGGCACATCCGTGCAGTTAAAGCAAACGGACGTTTCCACTCCGGCGGCTCAAACGCCACACAAGAGCTGGGCGGCACACAGTGCCCTCTCCCAAAACTTACAACGAACGTGAGTGCGCAATGAGTCCTGCGATACCTTACAGAGTTGACGCTCTCCTTTACCGCCTGCTTCCTCACTAGGGCGGCACGCTTCACTTTACTACTGGAAAACGCTGGACTTTGACTCGAGGCCACGGCTCACCTTTCTGTCGCCGGTAATCTCCGGAATGCTCTTGGAGACGCTCCCAGCAAGGAACTGAGACCAGCGAGCCTGATGCGAGTAAACTCGCACGTTTTCCCTGAGGCCTTCTGGAGCAAAGAAAAGACGGGCCCCAGGAGTGTGCCTCAGGCACCCTTCTCGCCGCATCTCATCCACCCGGGGGGGGAAATTACGTTTGGGCAGGGTCGCCCTGTTTCAAACGTGAGCTCAGACAGTTATCCTCAGTAGTTTTCTGACTACCTCAAGGAAACAGCGGGAGGAACAGGGCCTTTCCTCGGAGACACTTTCGGACACAGGGTCCCCTGCAGTGCATCCACTGCCTAGGTCGTGAAGTACCTGAGGCGGGCCTCAGTGCTCCGTCCCATACCTAGCTGTGTTAAGGGTGAAAGATGTACGTTTCTTCCGGCTGCACTCACAGCCTAGCTCGCGCTTCTGCGAGAGTGCCGTCCTGAGCGTTTCCCTGGACTGAGTCGTCAGCACGGGGTGTTTCTGAAGCACAGGTCCGTTTCAGTCAGTGAGGCCGATCGACTTGCAGGGAGGCTGCCCAGCGCTGCTCCCACGCGTCTCTGTAATGACTGGGACACTCTACCTCGGCCCCCAGCAAGCAACGCGTGGCCCTTGCTAGGAATGTGAAGAGTGGCTCCCACGGGCCTCCTTTCCCCCTGAGGTTCCTCAGAAGCGACCGGCCGCTCCTCCGGCACAGAGCAGTCACCATGCCAAAGTGGTGCACGGCCGCCTCTGCTCTGTGTCCCCGGAGGCATCGGGGAGTTCAGGCCATCCAGCGTGGCGCATGGATTCATGGCACCCCTGCACCCCCAGCTCTGCTGACGTGAAACACTAGCCCTTGCCTTGGGGCCTCAGGTCACCTTTCATTTGGCCGGAGCTGACTCTGCAGTGCAGTGGTATGAGTCCCTAGAAAGGCATTTGCCAGCACAGGATGGGCTTTGAGAGAACGCAGCCTTGCTCGCCCACAGCGACTACCCTGCAGTGGAGAGACGTCGGGCCGCAAGCGCTGCTCAGGCAGCTTGGAAGGCCGAAACAAGTCGCTCGCACACGGGCAGAAGGCGTACTTTGCCATCAGTGTCCCACTTTCAGGCTTGATGACACAGCATGTTTATCTGAACGTTCTGTCTAGCTATCTAGTACAAGGGAACGAGGGCCCCCTTCTGGTAAGAAAGGTTTCCCGGTGGGGGGTGCCGTACGTGCAGGAGAGCGTTCCCCACGCTGTGCCAAGTTTGGTACTTGGTGACTCGGGGTGGTCCCGAACGTCCAGCATTGTCCCGGGGACAGCCGTCCAGCGTTTTCTTTTTCAGGCTGGACGTAAACAACTAGCTTCCAGGTGCCGAAGGGAGTCGTCCTTGAGGCGTCCCCTGGTTTCACTGGGGAGGCACAGTGGTGTTTCTCAGAAGAGCCCAAATCGCTCCCTGGGGCACACCAGCATGGAATGTAAGGCTGCTCAGAACTGCGTTCCTGAGGCCGTTTGCAGGCTGAACAAACGGGAGGTGTCGAGCGAAGAGGGCAGCACTGTGCCTTTACTGCTGGCACATCCGTGCAGTTAAAGCAAACGGACGTTTCCACTCCGGCGGCTCAAACGCCACACAAGAGCTGGGCGGCACACAGTGCCCTCTCCCAAAACTTACAACGAACGTGAGTGCGCAATGAGTCCTGCGATACCTTACAGAGTTGACGCTCTCCTTTACCGCCTGCTTCCTCACTAGGGCGGCACGCTTCACTTTACTACTGGAAAACGCTGGACTTTGACTCGAGGCCACGGCTCACCTTTCTGTCGCCGGTAATCTCCGGAATGCTCTTGGAGACGCTCCCAGCAAGGAACTGAGACCAGCGAGCCTGATGCGAGTAAACTCGCACGTTTTCCCTGAGGCCTTCTGGAGCAAAGAAAAGACGGGCCCCAGGAGTGTGCCTCAGGCACCCTTCTCGCCGCATCTCATCCACCCGGGGGGGAAATTACGTTTGGGCAGGGTCGCCCTGTTTCAAACGTGAGCTCAGACAGTTATCCTCAGTAGTTTTCTGACTACCTCAAGGACACAGCGGGAGGAACAGGGCCTTTCCTCGGAGACACTTTCGGACACAGGGTCCCCTGCAGTGCATCCACTGCCTAGGTCGTGAAGTACCTGAGGCGGGCCTCAGTGCTCCGTCCCATACCTAGCTGTGTTAAGGGTGAAAGATGTACGTTTCTTCCGGCTGCACTCACAGCCTAGCTCGCGCTTCTGCGAGAGTGCCGTCCTGAGCGTTTCCCTGGACTGAGTCGTCAGCACGGGGTGTTTCTGAAGCACAGGTCCGTTTCAGTCAGTGAGGCCGATCGACTTGCAGGGAGGCTGCCCAGCGCTGCTCCCACGCGTCTCTGTTATGACTGGGACACTCTACCTCGGCCCCCAGCAAGCAACGCGTGGCCCTTGCTAGGAATGTGAAGAGTGGCTCCCACGGGCCTCCTTTCCCCCTGAGGTTCCTCAGAAGCGACCGGCCGCTCCTCCGGCACAGAGCAGTCACCATGCCAAAGTGGTGCACGGCCGCCTCTGCTCTGTGTCCCCGGAGGCATCGGGGAGTTCAGGCCATCCAGCGTGGCGCATGGATTCATGGCACCCCTGCACCCCCAGCTCTGCTGACGTGAAACACTAGCCCTTGCCTTTGGGGCCTCAGGTCACCTTTCATTTGGCCGGAGCTGACTCTGCAGTGCAGTGGTGTGAGTCCCTAGAAAGGCATTTGCCAGCACAGGATGGGCTTTGAGAGAAGGCAGCCTTGCTCGCCCACAGCGACTACCCTGCGGTGGAGAGACGTCGGGCCGCAAGCGCTGCTCAGGCAGCTTGGAAGGCCGAAACAAGTCGCTCGCACACGGGCAGAAGGCGTACTTTGCCATCAGTGTCCCACTTTCAGGCTTGATGACACAGCATGTTTATCTGAACGTTCTGTCTAGCTATCTAGTACAAGGGAACGAGGGCCCCCTTCTGGTAAGAAAGGTTTCCCGGTGGGGGGTGCCGTACGTGCAGGAGAGCGTTCCCCACGCTGTGCCAAGTTTGGTACTTGGTGACTCGGGGTGGTCCCGAACGTCCAGCATTGTCCCGGGGACAGCCGTCCAGCGTTTTCTTTTTCAGGCTGGACGTAAACAACTAGCTTCCAGGTGCCGAAGGGAGTCGTCCTTGAGGCGTCCCCTGGTTTCACTGGGGACGCACAGTGGTGTTTCTCAGAAGAGCCCAAATCGCTCCCTGGGGCACACCAGCATGGAATGTAAGGCTGCTCAGAACTGCGTTCCTGAGGCCGTTTGCAGGCTGAACAAACGGGAGGTGTCGAGCGAAGAGGGCAGCACTGTGCCTTTACTGCTGGCACATCCGTGCAGTTAAAGCAAACGGACGTTTCCACTCCGGCGGCTCAAACGCCACACAAGAGCTGGGCGGCACACAGTGCCCTCTCCCAAAACTTACAACGAACGTGAGTGCGCAATGAGTCCTGCGATACCTTACAGAGTTGACGCTCTCCTTTACCGCCTGCTTCCTCACTAGGGCGGCACGCTTCACTTTACTACTGGAAAACGCTGGACTTTGACTCGAGGCCACGGCTCACCTTTCTGTCGCCGGTAATCTCCGGAATGCTCTTGGAGACGCTCCCAGCAAGGAACTGAGACCAGCGAGCCTGATGCGAGTAAACTCGCACGTTTTCCCTGAGGCCTTCTGGAGCAAAGAAAAGACGGGCCCCAGGAGTGTGCCTCAGGCACCCTTCTCGCCGCATCTCATCCACCCGGGGGGGGGGAAATTACGTTTGGGCAGGGTCGCCCTGTTTCAAACGTGAGCTCAGACAGTTATCCTCAGTAGTTTTCTGACTACCTCAAGGAAACAGCGGGAGGAACAGGGCCTTTCCTCGGAGACACTTTCGGACACAGGGTCCCCTGCAGTGCATCCACTGCCTAGGTCGTGAAGTACCTGAGGCGGGCCTCAGTGCTCCGTCCCATACCTAGCTGTGTTAAGGGTGAAAGATGTACGTTTCTTCCGGCTGCACTCACAGCCTAGCTCGCGCTTCTGCGAGAGTGCCGTCCTGAGCGTTTCCCTGGACTGAGTCGTCAGCACGGGGTGTTTCTGAAGCACAGGTCCGTTTCAGTCAGTGAGGCCGATCGACTTGCAGGGAGGCTGCCCAGCGCTGCTCCCACGCGTCTCTGTTATGACTGGGACACTCTACCTCGGCCCCCAGCAAGCAACGCGTGGCCCTTGCTAGGAATGTGAAGAGTGGCTCCCACGGGCCTCCTTTCCCCCTGAGGTTCCTCAGAAGCGACCGGCCGCTCCTCCGGCACAGAGCAGTCACCATGCCAAAGTGGTGCACGGCCGCCTCTGCTCTGTGTCCCCGGAGGCATCGGGGAGTTCAGGCCATCCAGCGTGGCGCATGGATTCATGGCACCCCTGCACCCCCAGCTCTGCTGACGTGAAACACTAGCCCTTGCCTTTGGGGCCTCAGGTCACCTTTCATTTGGCCGGAGCTGACTCTGCAGTGCAGTGGTGTGAGTCCCTAGAAAGGCATTTGCCAGCACAGGATGGGCTTTGAGAGAAGGCAGCCTTGCTCGCCCACAGCGACTACCCTGCGGTGGAGAGACGTCGGGCCGCAAGCGCTGCTCAGGCAGCTTGGAAGGCCGAAACAAGTCGCTCGCACACGGGCAGAAGGCGTGCTTTGCCATCAGTGTCCCACTTTCAGGCTTGATGACACAGCATGTTTATCTGAACGTTCTGTCTAGCTATCTAGTACAAGGGAACGAGGGCCCCCTTCTGGTAAGAAAGGTTTCCCGGTGGGGGGTGCCGTACGTGCAGGAGAGCGTTCCCCACGCTGTGCCAAGTTTGGTACTTGGTGACTCGGGGTGGTCCCGAACGTCCAGCATTGTCCCGGGGACAGCCGTCCAGCGTTTTCTTTTTCAGGCTGGACGTAAACAACTAGCTTCCAGGTGCCGAAGGGAGTCGTCCTTGAGGCGTCCCCTGGTTTCACTGGGGACGCACAGTGGTGTTTCTCAGAAGAGCCCAAATCGCTCCCTGGGGCACACCAGCATGGAATGTAAGCCTGCTCAGAACTGCGTTCCTGAGGCCGTTTGCAGGCTGAACAAACGGGAGGTGTCGAGCGAAGAGGGCAGCACTGTGCCTTTACTGCTGGCACATCCGTGCAGTTAAAGCAAACGGACGTTTCCACTCCGGCGGCTCAAACGCCACACAAGAGCTGGGCGGCACACAGTGCCCTCTCCCAAAACTTACAACGAACGTGAGTGCGCAATGAGTCCTGCGATACCTTACAGAGTTGACGCTCTCCTTTACCGCCTGCTTCCTCACTAGGGCGGCACGCTTCACTTTACTACTGGAAAACGCTGGACTTTGACTCGAGGCCACGGCTCACCTTTCTGTCGCCGGTAATCTCCGGAATGCTCTTGGAGACGCTCCCAGCAAGGAACTGAGACCAGCGAGCCTGATGCGAGTAAACTCGCACGTTTTCCCTGAGGCCTTCTGGAGCAAAGAAAAGACGGGCCCCAGGAGTGTGCCTCAGGCACCCTTCTCGCCGCATCTCATCCACCCGGGGGGGAAATTACGTTTGGGCAGGGTCGCCCTGTTTCAAACGTGAGCTCAGACAGTTATCCTCAGTAGTTTTCTGACTACCTCAAGGACACAGCGGGAGGAACAGGGCCTTTCCTCGGAGACACTTTCGGACACAGGGTCCCCTGCAGTGCATCCACTGCCTAGGTCGTGAAGTACCTGAGGCGGGCCTCAGTGCTCCGTCCCATACCTAGCTGTGTTAAGGGTGAAAGATGTACGTTTCTTCCGGCTGCACTCACAGCCTAGCTCGCGCTTCTGCGAGAGTGCCGTCCTGAGCGTTTCCCTGGACTGAGTCGTCAGCACGGGGTGTTTCTGAAGCACAGGTCCGTTTCAGTCAGTGAGGCCGATCGACTTGCAGGGAGGCTGCCCAGCGCTGCTCCCACGCGTCTCTGTTATGACTGGGACACTCTACCTCGGCCCCCAGCAAGCAACGCGTGGCCCTTGCTAGGAATGTGAAGAGTGGCTCCCACGGGCCTCCTTTCCCCCTGAGGTTCCTCAGAAGCGACCGGCCGCTCCTCCGGCACAGAGCAGTCACCATGCCAAAGTGGTGCACGGCCGCCTCTGCTCTGTGTCCCCGGAGGCATCGGGGAGTTCAGGCCATCCAACGTGGCGCATGGATTCATGGCACCCCTGCACCCCCAGCTCTGCTGACGTGAAACACTAGCCCTTGCCTTGGGGCCTCAGGTCACCTTTCATTTGGCCGGAGCTGACTCTGCAGTGCAGTGGTATGAGTCCCTAGAAAGGCATTTGCCAGCACAGGATGGGCTTTGAGAGAACGCAGCCTTGCTCGCCCACAGCGACTACCCTGCGGTGGAGAGACGTCGGGCCGCAAGCGCTGCTCAGGCAGCTTGGAAGGCCGAAACAAGTCGCTCGCACACGGGCAGAAGGCGTACTTTGCCATCAGTGTCCCACTTTCAGGCTTGATGACACAGCATGTTTATCTGAACGTTCTGTCTAGCTATCTAGTACAAGGGAACGAGGGCCCCCTTCTGGTAAGAAAGGTTTCCCGGTGGGGGGTGCCGTACGTGCAGGAGAGCGTTCCCCACGCTGTGCCAAGTTTGGTACTTGGTGACTCGGGGTGGTCCCGAACGTCCAGCATTGTCCCGGGGACAGCCGTCCAGCGTTTTCTTTTTCAGGCTGGACGTAAACAACTAGCTTCCAGGTGCCGAAGGGAGTCGTCCTTGAGGCGTCCCCTGGTTTCACTGGGGAGGCACAGTGGTGTTTCTCAGAAGAGCCCAAATCGCTCCCTGGGGCACACCAGCATGGAATGTAAGGCTGCTCAGAACTGCGTTCCTGAGGCCGTTTGCAGGCTGAACAAACGGGAGGTGTCGAGCGAAGAGGGCAGCACTGTGCCTTTACTGCTGGCACATCCGTGCAGTTAAAGCAAACGGACGTTTCCACTCCGGCGGCTCAAACGCCACACAAGAGCTGGGCGGCACACAGTGCCCTCTCCCAAAACTTACAACGAACGTGAGTGCGCAATGAGTCCTGCGATACCTTACAGAGTTGACGCTCTCCTTTACCGCCTGCTTCCTCACTAGGGCGGCACGCTTCACTTTACTACTGGAAAACGCTGGACTTTGACTCGAGGCCACGGCTCACCTTTCTGTCGCCGGTAATCTCCGGAATGCTCTTGGAGACGCTCCCAGCAAGGAACTGAGACCAGCGAGCCTGATGCGAGTAAACTCGCACGTTTTCCCTGAGGCCTTCTGGAGCAAAGAAAAGACGGGCCCCAGGAGTGTGCCTCAGGCACCCTTCTCGCCGCATCTCATCCACCCGGGGGGGGAAATTACGTTTGGGCAGGGTCGCCCTGTTTCAAACGTGAGCTCAGACAGTTATCCTCAGTAGTTTTCTGACTACCTCAAGGAAACAGCGGGAGGAACAGGGCCTTTCCTCGGAGACACTTTCGGACACAGGGTCCCCTGCAGTGCATCCACTGCCTAGGTCGTGAAGTACCTGAGGCGGGCCTCAGTGCTCCGTCCCATACCTAGCTGTGTTAAGGGTGAAAGATGTACGTTTCTTCCGGCTGCACTCACAGCCTAGCTCGCGCTTCTGCGAGAGTGCCGTCCTGAGCGTTTCCCTGGACTGAGTCGTCAGCACGGGGTGTTTCTGAAGCACAGGTCCGTTTCAGTCAGTGAGGCCGATCGACTTGCAGGGAGGCTGCCCAGCGCTGCTCCCACGCGTCTCTGTAATGACTGGGACACTCTACCTCGGCCCCCAGCAAGCAACGCGTGGCCCTTGCTAGGAATGTGAAGAGTGGCTCCCACGGGCCTCCTTTCCCCCTGAGGTTCCTCAGAAGCGACCGGCCGCTCCTCCGGCACAGAGCAGTCACCATGCCAAAGTGGTGCACGGCCGCCTCTGCTCTGTGTCCCCGGAGGCATCGGGGAGTTCAGGCCATCCAGCGTGGCGCATGGATTCATGGCACCCCTGCACCCCCAGCTCTGCTGACGTGAAACACTAGCCCTTGCCTTGGGGCCTCAGGTCACCTTTCATTTGGCCGGAGCTGACTCTGCAGTGCAGTGGTATGAGTCCCTAGAAAGGCATTTGCCAGCACAGGATGGGCTTTGAGAGAACGCAGCCTTGCTCGCCCACAGCGACTACCCTGCAGTGGAGAGACGTCGGGCCGCAAGCGCTGCTCAGGCAGCTTGGAAGGCCGAAACAAGTCGCTCGCACACGGGCAGAAGGCGTACTTTGCCATCAGTGTCCCACTTTCAGGCTTGATGACACAGCATGTTTATCTGAACGTTCTGTCTAGCTATCTAGTACAAGGGAACGAGGGCCCCCTTCTGGTAAGAAAGGTTTCCCGGTGGGGGGTGCCGTACGTGCAGGAGAGCGTTCCCCACGCTGTGCCAAGTTTGGTACTTGGTGACTCGGGGTGGTCCCGAACGTCCAGCATTGTCCCGGGGACAGCCGTCCAGCGTTTTCTTTTTCAGGCTGGACGTAAACAACTAGCTTCCAGGTGCCGAAGGGAGTCGTCCTTGAGGCGTCCCCTGGTTTCACTGGGGAGGCACAGTGGTGTTTCTCAGAAGAGCCCAAATCGCTCCCTGGGGCACACCAGCATGGAATGTAAGGCTGCTCAGAACTGCGTTCCTGAGGCCGTTTGCAGGCTGAACAAACGGGAGGTGTCGAGCGAAGAGGGCAGCACTGTGCCTTTACTGCTGGCACATCCGTGCAGTTAAAGCAAACGGACGTTTCCACTCCGGCGGCTCAAACGCCACACAAGAGCTGGGCGGCACACAGTGCCCTCTCCCAAAACTTACAACGAACGTGAGTGCGCAATGAGTCCTGCGATACCTTACAGAGTTGACGCTCTCCTTTACCGCCTGCTTCCTCACTAGGGCGGCACGCTTCACTTTACTACTGGAAAACGCTGGACTTTGACTCGAGGCCACGGCTCACCTTTCTGTCGCCGGTAATCTCCGGAATGCTCTTGGAGACGCTCCCAGCAAGGAACTGAGACCAGCGAGCCTGATGCGAGTAAACTCGCACGTTTTCCCTGAGGCCTTCTGGAGCAAAGAAAAGACGGGCCCCAGGAGTGTGCCTCAGGCACCCTTCTCGCCGCATCTCATCCACCCGGGGGGGAAATTACGTTTGGGCAGGGTCGCCCTGTTTCAAACGTGAGCTCAGACAGTTATCCTCAGTAGTTTTCTGACTACCTCAAGGACACAGCGGGAGGAACAGGGCCTTTCCTCGGAGACACTTTCGGACACAGGGTCCCCTGCAGTGCATCCACTGCCTAGGTCGTGAAGTACCTGAGGCGGGCCTCAGTGCTCCGTCCCATACCTAGCTGTGTTAAGGGTGAAAGATGTACGTTTCTTCCGGCTGCACTCACAGCCTAGCTCGCGCTTCTGCGAGAGTGCCGTCCTGAGCGTTTCCCTGGACTGAGTCGTCAGCACGGGGTGTTTCTGAAGCACAGGTCCGTTTCAGTCAGTGAGGCCGATCGACTTGCAGGGAGGCTGCCCAGCGCTGCTCCCACGCGTCTCTGTTATGACTGGGACACTCTACCTCGGCCCCCAGCAAGCAACGCGTGGCCCTTGCTAGGAATGTGAAGAGTGGCTCCCACGGGCCTCCTTTCCCCCTGAGGTTCCTCAGAAGCGACCGGCCGCTCCTCCGGCACAGAGCAGTCACCATGCCAAAGTGGTGCACGGCCGCCTCTGCTCTGTGTCCCCGGAGGCATCGGGGAGTTCAGGCCATCCAGCGTGGCGCATGGATTCATGGCACCCCTGCACCCCCAGCTCTGCTGACGTGAAACACTAGCCCTTGCCTTTGGGGCCTCAGGTCACCTTTCATTTGGCCGGAGCTGACTCTGCAGTGCAGTGGTGTGAGTCCCTAGAAAGGCATTTGCCAGCACAGGATGGGCTTTGAGAGAAGGCAGCCTTGCTCGCCCACAGCGACTACCCTGCGGTGGAGAGACGTCGGGCCGCAAGCGCTGCTCAGGCAGCTTGGAAGGCCGAAACAAGTCGCTCGCACACGGGCAGAAGGCGTACTTTGCCATCAGTGTCCCACTTTCAGGCTTGATGACACAGCATGTTTATCTGAACGTTCTGTCTAGCTATCTAGTACAAGGGAACGAGGGCCCCCTTCTGGTAAGAAAGGTTTCCCGGTGGGGGGTGCCGTACGTGCAGGAGAGCGTTCCCCACGCTGTGCCAAGTTTGGTACTTGGTGACTCGGGGTGGTCCCGAACGTCCAGCATTGTCCCGGGGACAGCCGTCCAGCGTTTTCTTTTTCAGGCTGGACGTAAACAACTAGCTTCCAGGTGCCGAAGGGAGTCGTCCTTGAGGCGTCCCCTGGTTTCACTGGGGACGCACAGTGGTGTTTCTCAGAAGAGCCCAAATCGCTCCCTGGGGCACACCAGCATGGAATGTAAGGCTGCTCAGAACTGCGTTCCTGAGGCCGTTTGCAGGCTGAACAAACGGGAGGTGTCGAGCGAAGAGGGCAGCACTGTGCCTTTACTGCTGGCACATCCGTGCAGTTAAAGCAAACGGACGTTTCCACTCCGGCGGCTCAAACGCCACACAAGAGCTGGGCGGCACACAGTGCCCTCTCCCAAAACTTACAACGAACGTGAGTGCGCAATGAGTCCTGCGATACCTTACAGAGTTGACGCTCTCCTTTACCGCCTGCTTCCTCACTAGGGCGGCACGCTTCACTTTACTACTGGAAAACGCTGGACTTTGACTCGAGGCCACGGCTCACCTTTCTGTCGCCGGTAATCTCCGGAATGCTCTTGGAGACGCTCCCAGCAAGGAACTGAGACCAGCGAGCCTGATGCGAGTAAACTCGCACGTTTTCCCTGAGGCCTTCTGGAGCAAAGAAAAGACGGGCCCCAGGAGTGTGCCTCAGGCACCCTTCTCGCCGCATCTCATCCACCCGGGGGGGGGGAAATTACGTTTGGGCAGGGTCGCCCTGTTTCAAACGTGAGCTCAGACAGTTATCCTCAGTAGTTTTCTGACTACCTCAAGGAAACAGCGGGAGGAACAGGGCCTTTCCTCGGAGACACTTTCGGACACAGGGTCCCCTGCAGTGCATCCACTGCCTAGGTCGTGAAGTACCTGAGGCGGGCCTCAGTGCTCCGTCCCATACCTAGCTGTGTTAAGGGTGAAAGATGTACGTTTCTTCCGGCTGCACTCACAGCCTAGCTCGCGCTTCTGCGAGAGTGCCGTCCTGAGCGTTTCCCTGGACTGAGTCGTCAGCACGGGGTGTTTCTGAAGCACAGGTCCGTTTCAGTCAGTGAGGCCGATCGACTTGCAGGGAGGCTGCCCAGCGCTGCTCCCACGCGTCTCTGTTATGACTGGGACACTCTACCTCGGCCCCCAGCAAGCAACGCGTGGCCCTTGCTAGGAATGTGAAGAGTGGCTCCCACGGGCCTCCTTTCCCCCTGAGGTTCCTCAGAAGCGACCGGCCGCTCCTCCGGCACAGAGCAGTCACCATGCCAAAGTGGTGCACGGCCGCCTCTGCTCTGTGTCCCCGGAGGCATCGGGGAGTTCAGGCCATCCAGCGTGGCGCATGGATTCATGGCACCCCTGCACCCCCAGCTCTGCTGACGTGAAACACTAGCCCTTGCCTTTGGGGCCTCAGGTCACCTTTCATTTGGCCGGAGCTGACTCTGCAGTGCAGTGGTGTGAGTCCCTAGAAAGGCATTTGCCAGCACAGGATGGGCTTTGAGAGAAGGCAGCCTTGCTCGCCCACAGCGACTACCCTGCGGTGGAGAGACGTCGGGCCGCAAGCGCTGCTCAGGCAGCTTGGAAGGCCGAAACAAGTCGCTCGCACACGGGCAGAAGGCGTACTTTGCCATCAGTGTCCCACTTTCAGGCTTGATGACACAGCATGTTTATCTGAACGTTCTGTCTAGCTATCTAGTACAAGGGAACGAGGGCCCCCTTCTGGTAAGAAAGGTTTCCCGGTGGGGGGTGCCGTACGTGCAGGAGAGCGTTCCCCACGCTGTGCCAAGTTTGGTACTTGGTGACTCGGGGTGGTCCCGAACGTCCAGCATTGTCCCGGGGACAGCCGTCCAGCGTTTTCTTTTTCAGGCTGGACGTAAACAACTAGCTTCCAGGTGCCGAAGGGAGTCGTCCTTGAGGCGTCCCCTGGTTTCACTGGGGACGCACAGTGGTGTTTCTCAGAAGAGCCCAAATCGCTCCCTGGGGCACACCAGCATGGAATGTAAGCCTGCTCAGAACTGCGTTCCTGAGGCCGTTTGCAGGCTGAACAAACGGGAGGTGTCGAGCGAAGAGGGCAGCACTGTGCCTTTACTGCTGGCACATCCGTGCAGTTAAAGCAAACGGACGTTTCCACTCCGGCGGCTCCAACGCCACACAAGAGCTGGGCGGCACACAGTGCCCTCTCCCAAAACTTACAACGAACGTGAGTGCGCAATGAGTCCTGCGATACCTTACAGAGTTGACGCTCTCCTTTACCGCCTGCTTCCTCACTAGGGCGGCACGCTTCACTTTACTACTGGAAAACGCTGGACTTTGACTCGAGGCCACGGCTCACCTTTCTGTCGCCGGTAATCTCCGGAATGCTCTTGGAGACGCTCCCAGCAAGGAACTGAGACCAGCGAGCCTGATGCGAGTAAACTCGCACGTTTTCCCTGAGGCCTTCTGGAGCAAAGAAAAGACGGGCCCCAGGAGTGTGCCTCAGGCACCCTTCTCGCCGCATCTCATCCACCCGGGGGGGAAATTACGTTTGGGCAGGGTCGCCCTGTTTCAAACGTGAGCTCAGACAGTTATCCTCAGTAGTTTTCTGACTACCTCAAGGAAACAGCGGGAGGAACAGGGCCTTTCCTCGGAGACACTTTCGGACACAGGGTCCCCTGCAGTGCATCCACTGCCTAGGTCGTGAAGTACCTGAGGCGGGCCTCAGTGCTCCGTCCCATACCTAGCTGTGTTAAGGGTGAAAGATGTACGTTTCTTCCGGCTGCACTCACAGCCTAGCTCGCGCTTCTGCGAGAGTGCCGTCCTGAGCGTTTCCCTGGACTGAGTCGTCAGCACGGGGTGTTTCTGAAGCACAGGTCCGTTTCAGTCAGTGAAGCCGATCGACTTGCAGGGAGGCTGCCCAGCGCTGCTCCCACGCGTCTCTGTTATGACTGGGACACTCTACCTCGGCCCCCAGGAAGCAACGCGTGGCCCTTGCTAGGAATGTGAAGAGTGGCTCCCACGGGCCTCCTTTCCCCCTGAGGTTCCTCAGAAGCGACCGGCCGCTCCTCCGGCACAGAGCAGTCACCATGCCAAAGTGGTGCACGGCCGCCTCTGCTCTGTGTCCCCGGAGGCATCGGGGAGTTCAGGCCATCCAACGTGGCGCATGGATTCATGGCACCCCTGCACCCCCAGCTCTGCTGACGTGAAACACTAGCCCTTGCCTTGGGGCCTCAGGTCACCTTTCATTTGGCCGGAGCTGACTCTGCAGTGCAGTGGTATGAGTCCCTAGAAAGGCATTTGCCAGCACAGGATGGGCTTTGAGAGAACGCAGCCTTGCTCGCCCACAGCGACTACCCTGCGGTGGAGAGACGTCGGGCCGCAAGCGCTGCTCAGGCAGCTTGGAAGGCCGAAACAAGTCGCTCGCACACGGGCAGAAGGCGTACTTTGCCATCAGTGTCCCACTTTCAGGCTTGATGACACAGCATGTTTATCTGAACGTTCTGTCTAGCTATCTAGTACAAGGGAACGAGGGCCCCCTTCTGGTAAGAAAGGTTTCCCGGTGGGGGGTGCCGTACGTGCAGGAGAGCGTTCCCCACGCTGTGCCAAGTTTGGTACTTGGTGACTCGGGGTGGTCCCGAACGTCCAGCATTGTCCCGGGGACAGCCGTCCAGCGTTTTCTTTTTCAGGCTGGACGTAAACAACTAGCTTCCAGGTGCCGAAGGGAGTCGTCCTTGAGGCGTCCCCTGGTTTCACTGGGGAGGCACAGTGGTGTTTCTCAGAAGAGCCCAAATCGCTCCCTGGGGCACACCAGCATGGAATGTAAGGCTGCTCAGAACTGCGTTCCTGAGGCCGTTTGCAGGCTGAACAAACGGGAGGTGTCGAGCGAAGAGGGCAGCACTGTGCCTTTACTGCTGGCACATCCGTGCAGTTAAAGCAAACGGACGTTTCCACTCCGGCGGCTCAAACGCCACACAAGAGCTGGGCGGCACACAGTGCCCTCTCCCAAAACTTACAACGAACGTGAGTGCGCAATGAGTCCTGCGATACCTTACAGAGTTGACGCTCTCCTTTACCGCCTGCTTCCTCACTAGGGCGGCACGCTTCACTTTACTACTGGAAAACGCTGGACTTTGACTCGAGGCCACGGCTCACCTTTCTGTCGCCGGTAATCTCCGGAATGCTCTTGGAGACGCTCCCAGCAAGGAACTGAGACCAGCGAGCCTGATGCGAGTAAACTCGCACGTTTTCCCTGAGGCCTTCTGGAGCAAAGAAAAGACGGGCCCCAGGAGTGTGCCTCAGGCACCCTTCTCGCCGCATCTCATCCACCCGGGGGGGGAAATTACGTTTGGGCAGGGTCGCCCTGTTTCAAACGTGAGCTCAGACAGTTATCCTCAGTAGTTTTCTGACTACCTCAAGGAAACAGCGGGAGGAACAGGGCCTTTCCTCGGAGACACTTTCGGACACAGGGTCCCCTGCAGTGCATCCACTGCCTAGGTCGTGAAGTACCTGAGGCGGGCCTCAGTGCTCCGTCCCATACCTAGCTGTGTTAAGGGTGAAAGATGTACGTTTCTTCCGGCTGCACTCACAGCCTAGCTCGCGCTTCTGCGAGAGTGCCGTCCTGAGCGTTTCCCTGGACTGAGTCGTCAGCACGGGGTGTTTCTGAAGCACAGGTCCGTTTCAGTCAGTGAGGCCGATCGACTTGCAGGGAGGCTGCCCAGCGCTGCTCCCACGCGTCTCTGTAATGACTGGGACACTCTACCTCGGCCCCCAGCAAGCAACGCGTGGCCCTTGCTAGGAATGTGAAGAGTGGCTCCCACGGGCCTCCTTTCCCCCTGAGGTTCCTCAGAAGCGACCGGCCGCTCCTCCGGCACAGAGCAGTCACCATGCCAAAGTGGTGCACGGCCGCCTCTGCTCTGTGTCCCCGGAGGCATCGGGGAGTTCAGGCCATCCAGCGTGGCGCATGGATTCATGGCACCCCTGCACCCCCAGCTCTGCTGACGTGAAACACTAGCCCTTGCCTTGGGGCCTCAGGTCACCTTTCATTTGGCCGGAGCTGACTCTGCAGTGCAGTGGTATGAGTCCCTAGAAAGGCATTTGCCAGCACAGGATGGGCTTTGAGAGAACGCAGCCTTGCTCGCCCACAGCGACTACCCTGCAGTGGAGAGACGTCGGGCCGCAAGCGCTGCTCAGGCAGCTTGGAAGGCCGAAACAAGTCGCTCGCACACGGGCAGAAGGCGTACTTTGCCATCAGTGTCCCACTTTCAGGCTTGATGACACAGCATGTTTATCTGAACGTTCTGTCTAGCTATCTAGTACAAGGGAACGAGGGCCCCCTTCTGGTAAGAAAGGTTTCCCGGTGGGGGGTGCCGTACGTGCAGGAGAGCGTTCCCCACGCTGTGCCAAGTTTGGTACTTGGTGACTCGGGGTGGTCCCGAACGTCCAGCATTGTCCCGGGGACAGCCGTCCAGCGTTTTCTTTTTCAGGCTGGACGTAAACAACTAGCTTCCAGGTGCCGAAGGGAGTCGTCCTTGAGGCGTCCCCTGGTTTCACTGGGGACGCACAGTGGTGTTTCTCAGAAGAGCCCAAATCGCTCCCTGGGGCACACCAGCATGGAATGTAAGCCTGCTCAGAACTGCGTTCCTGAGGCCGTTTGCAGGCTGAACAAACGGGAGGTGTCGAGCGAAGAGGGCAGCACTGTGCCTTTACTGCTGGCACATCCGTGCAGTTAAAGCAAACGGACGTTTCCACTCCGGCGGCTCAAACGCCACACAAGAGCTGGGCGGCACACAGTGCCCTCTCCCAAAACTTACAACGAACGTGAGTGCGCAATGAGTCCTGCGATACCTTACAGAGTTGACGCTCTCCTTTACCGCCTGCTTCCTCACTAGGGCGGCACGCTTCACTTTACTACTGGAAAACGCTGGACTTTGACTCGAGGCCACGGCTCACCTTTCTGTCGCCGGTAATCTCCGGAATGCTCTTGGAGACGCTCCCAGCAAGGAACTGAGACCAGCGAGCCTGATGCGAGTAAACTCGCACGTTTTCCCTGAGGCCTTCTGGAGCAAAGAAAAGACGGGCCCCAGGAGTGTGCCTCAGGCACCCTTCTCGCCGCATCTCATCCACCCGGGGGGGAAATTACGTTTGGGCAGGGTCGCCCTGTTTCAAACGTGAGCTCAGACAGTTATCCTCAGTAGTTTTCTGACTACCTCAAGGAAACAGCGGGAGGAACAGGGCCTTTCCTCGGAGACACTTTCGGACACAGGGTCCCCTGCAGTGCATCCACTGCCTAGGTCGTGAAGTACCTGAGGCGGGCCTCAGTGCTCCGTCCCATACCTAGCTGTGTTAAGGGTGAAAGATGTACGTTTCTTCCGGCTGCACTCACAGCCTAGCTCGCGCTTCTGCGAGAGTGCCGTCCTGAGCGTTTCCCTGGACTGAGTCGTCAGCACGGGGTGTTTCTGAAGCACAGGTCCGTTTCAGTCAGTGAAGCCGATCGACTTGCAGGGAGGCTGCCCAGCGCTGCTCCCACGCGTCTCTGTTATGACTGGGACACTCTACCTCGGCCCCCAGGAAGCAACGCGTGGCCCTTGCTAGGAATGTGAAGAGTGGCTCCCACGGGCCTCCTTTCCCCCTGAGGTTCCTCAGAAGCGACCGGCCGCTCCTCCGGCACAGAGCAGTCACCATGCCAAAGTGGTGCACGGCCGCCTCTGCTCTGTGTCCCCGGAGGCATCGGGGAGTTCAGGCCATCCAACGTGGCGCATGGATTCATGGCACCCCTGCACCCCCAGCTCTGCTGACGTGAAACACTAGCCCTTGCCTTGGGGCCTCAGGTCACCTTTCATTTGGCCGGAGCTGACTCTGCAGTGCAGTGGTATGAGTCCCTAGAAAGGCATTTGCCAGCACAGGATGGGCTTTGAGAGAACGCAGCCTTGCTCGCCCACAGCGACTACCCTGCGGTGGAGAGACGTCGGGCCGCAAGCGCTGCTCAGGCAGCTTGGAAGGCCGAAACAAGTCGCTCGCACACGGGCAGAAGGCGTACTTTGCCATCAGTGTCCCACTTTCAGGCTTGATGACACAGCATGTTTATCTGAACGTTCTGTCTAGCTATCTAGTACAAGGGAACGAGGGCCCCCTTCTGGTAAGAAAGGTTTCCCGGTGGGGGGTGCCGTACGTGCAGGAGAGCGTTCCCCACGCTGTGCCAAGTTTGGTACTTGGTGACTCGGGGTGGTCCCGAACGTCCAGCATTGTCCCGGGGACAGCCGTCCAGCGTTTTCTTTTTCAGGCTGGACGTAAACAACTAGCTTCCAGGTGCCGAAGGGAGTCGTCCTTGAGGCGTCCCCTGGTTTCACTGGGGAGGCACAGTGGTGTTTCTCAGAAGAGCCCAAATCGCTCCCTGGGGCACACCAGCATGGAATGTAAGGCTGCTCAGAACTGCGTTCCTGAGGCCGTTTGCAGGCTGAACAAACGGGAGGTGTCGAGCGAAGAGGGCAGCACTGTGCCTTTACTGCTGGCACATCCGTGCAGTTAAAGCAAACGGACGTTTCCACTCCGGCGGCTCAAACGCCACACAAGAGCTGGGCGGCACACAGTGCCCTCTCCCAAAACTTACAACGAACGTGAGTGCGCAATGAGTCCTGCGATACCTTACAGAGTTGACGCTCTCCTTTACCGCCTGCTTCCTCACTAGGGCGGCACGCTTCACTTTACTACTGGAAAACGCTGGACTTTGACTCGAGGCCACGGCTCACCTTTCTGTCGCCGGTAATCTCCGGAATGCTCTTGGAGACGCTCCCAGCAAGGAACTGAGACCAGCGAGCCTGATGCGAGTAAACTCGCACGTTTTCCCTGAGGCCTTCTGGAGCAAAGAAAAGACGGGCCCCAGGAGTGTGCCTCAGGCACCCTTCTCGCCGCATCTCATCCACCCGGGGGGGGAAATTACGTTTGGGCAGGGTCGCCCTGTTTCAAACGTGAGCTCAGACAGTTATCCTCAGTAGTTTTCTGACTACCTCAAGGAAACAGCGGGAGGAACAGGGCCTTTCCTCGGAGACACTTTCGGACACAGGGTCCCCTGCAGTGCATCCACTGCCTAGGTCGTGAAGTACCTGAGGCGGGCCTCAGTGCTCCGTCCCATACCTAGCTGTGTTAAGGGTGAAAGATGTACGTTTCTTCCGGCTGCACTCACAGCCTAGCTCGCGCTTCTGCGAGAGTGCCGTCCTGAGCGTTTCCCTGGACTGAGTCGTCAGCACGGGGTGTTTCTGAAGCACAGGTCCGTTTCAGTCAGTGAGGCCGATCGACTTGCAGGGAGGCTGCCCAGCGCTGCTCCCACGCGTCTCTGTAATGACTGGGACACTCTACCTCGGCCCCCAGCAAGCAACGCGTGGCCCTTGCTAGGAATGTGAAGAGTGGCTCCCACGGGCCTCCTTTCCCCCTGAGGTTCCTCAGAAGCGACCGGCCGCTCCTCCGGCACAGAGCAGTCACCATGCCAAAGTGGTGCACGGCCGCCTCTGCTCTGTGTCCCCGGAGGCATCGGGGAGTTCAGGCCATCCAGCGTGGCGCATGGATTCATGGCACCCCTGCACCCCCAGCTCTGCTGACGTGAAACACTAGCCCTTGCCTTGGGGCCTCAGGTCACCTTTCATTTGGCCGGAGCTGACTCTGCAGTGCAGTGGTATGAGTCCCTAGAAAGGCATTTGCCAGCACAGGATGGGCTTTGAGAGAACGCAGCCTTGCTCGCCCACAGCGACTACCCTGCAGTGGAGAGACGTCGGCCCGCAAGCGCTGCTCAGGCAGCTTGGAAGGCCGAAACAAGTCGCTCGCACACGGGCAGAAGGCGTACTTTGCCATCAGTGTCCCACTTTCAGGCTTGATGACACAGCATGTTTATCTGAACGTTCTGTCTAGCTATCTAGTACAAGGGAACGAGGGCCCCCTTCTGGTAAGAAAGGTTTCCCGGTGGGGGGTGCCGTACGTGCAGGAGAGCGTTCCCCACGCTGTGCCAAGTTTGGTACTTGGTGACTCGGGGTGGTCCCGAACGTCCAGCATTGTCCCGGGGACAGCCGTCCAGCGTTTTCTTTTTCAGGCTGGACGTAAACAACTAGCTTCCAGGTGCCGAAGGGAGTCGTCCTTGAGGCGTCCCCTGGTTTCACTGGGGAGGCACAGTGGTGTTTCTCAGAAGAGCCCAAATCGCTCCCTGGGGCACACCAGCATGGAATGTAAGGCTGCTCAGAACTGCGTTCCTGAGGCCGTTTGCAGGCTGAACAAACGGGAGGTGTCGAGCGAAGAGGGCAGCACTGTGCCTTTACTGCTGGCACATCCGTGCAGTTAAAGCAAACGGACGTTTCCACTCCGGCGGCTCAAACGCCACACAAGAGCTGGGCGGCACACAGTGCCCTCTCCCAAAACTTACAACGAACGTGAGTGCGCAATGAGTCCTGCGATACCTTACAGAGTTGACGCTCTCCTTTACCGCCTGCTTCCTCACTAGGGCGGCACGCTTCACTTTACTACTGGAAAACGCTGGACTTTGACTCGAGGCCACGGCTCACCTTTCTGTCGCCGGTAATCTCCGGAATGCTCTTGGAGACGCTCCCAGCAAGGAACTGAGACCAGCGAGCCTGATGCGAGTAAACTCGCACGTTTTCCCTGAGGCCTTCTGGAGCAAAGAAAAGACGGGCCCCAGGAGTGTGCCTCAGGCACCCTTCTCGCCGCATCTCATCCACCCGGGGGGGGAAATTACGTTTGGGCAGGGTCGCCCTGTTTCAAACGTGAGCTCAGACAGTTATCCTCAGTAGTTTTCTGACTACCTCAAGGAAACAGCGGGAGGAACAGGGCCTTTCCTCGGAGACACTTTCGGACACAGGGTCCCCTGCAGTGCATCCACTGCCTAGGTCGTGAAGTACCTGAGGCGGGCCTCAGTGCTCCGTCCCATACCTAGCTGTGTTAAGGGTGAAAGATGTACGTTTCTTCCGGCTGCACTCACAGCCTAGCTCGCGCTTCTGCGAGAGTGCCGTCCTGAGCGTTTCCCTGGACTGAGTCGTCAGCACGGGGTGTTTCTGAAGCACAGGTCCGTTTCAGTCAGTGAGGCCGATCGACTTGCAGGGAGGCTGCCCAGCGCTGCTCCCACGCGTCTCTGTAATGACTGGGACACTCTACCTCGGCCCCCAGCAAGCAACGCGTGGCCCTTGCTAGGAATGTGAAGAGTGGCTCCCACGGGCCTCCTTTCCCCCTGAGGTTCCTCAGAAGCGACCGGCCGCTCCTCCGGCACAGAGCAGTCACCATGCCAAAGTGGTGCACGGCCGCCTCTGCTCTGTGTCCCCGGAGGCATCGGGGAGTTCAGGCCACCCAGCGTGGCGCATGGATTCATGGCACCCCTGCACCCCCAGCTCTGCTGACGTGAAACACTAGCCCTTGCCTTGGGGCCTCAGGTCACCTTTCATTTGGCCGGAGCTGACTCTGCAGTGCAGTGGTATGAGTCCCTAGAAAGGCATTTGCCAGCACAGGATGGGCTTTGAGAGAACGCAGCCTTGCTCGCCCACAGCGACTACCCTGCAGTGGAGAGACGTCGGGCCGCAAGCGCTGCTCAGGCAGCTTGGAAGGCCGAAACAAGTCGCTCGCACACGGGCAGAAGGCGTACTTTGCCATCAGTGTCCCACTTTCAGGCTTGATGACACAGCATGTTTATCTGAACGTTCTGTCTAGCTATCTAGTACAAGGGAACGAGGGCCCCCTTCTGGTAAGAAAGGTTTCCCGGTGGGGAGTGCCGTACGTGCAGGAGAGCGTTCCCCACGCTGTGCCAAGTTTGGTACTTGGTGACTCGGGGTGGTCCCGAACGTCCAGCATTGTCCCGGGGACAGCCGTCCAGCGTTTTCTTTTTCAGGCTGGACGTAAACAACTAGCTTCCAGGTGCCGAAGGGAGTCGTCCTTGAGGCGTCCCCTGGTTTCACTGGGGACGCACAGTGGTGTTTCTCAGAAGAGCCCAAATCGCTCCCTGGGGCACACCAGCATGGAATGTAAGGCTGCTCAGAACTGCGTTCCTGAGGCCGTTTGCAGGCTGAACAAACGGGAGGTGTCGAGCGAAGAGGGCAGCACTGTGCCTTTACTGCTGGCACATCCGTGCAGTTAAAGCAAACGGACGTTTCCACTCCGGCGGCTCAAACGCCACACAAGAGCTGGGCGGCACACAGTGCCCTCTCCCAAAACTTACAACGAACGTGAGTGCGCAATGAGTCCTGCGATACCTTACAGAGTTGACGCTCTCCTTTACCGCCTGCTTCCTCACTAGGGCGGCACGCTTCACTTTACTACTGGAAAACGCTGGACTTTGACTCGAGGCCACGGCTCACCTTTCTGTCGCCGGTAATCTCCGGAATGCTCTTGGAGACGCTCCCAGCAAGGAACTGAGACCAGCGAGCCTGATGCGAGTAAACTCGCACTTTTTCCCTGAGGCCTTCTGGAGCAAAGAAAAGACGGGCCCCAGGAGTGTGCCTCAGGCACCCTTCTCGCCGCATCTCATCCACCCGGGGGGGGAAATTACGTTTGGGCAGGGTCGCCCTGTTTCAAACGTGAGCTCAGACAGTTATCCTCAGTAGTTTTCTGACTACCTCAAGGAAACAGCGGGAGGAACAGGGCCTTTCCTCGGAGACACTTTCGGACACAGGGTCCCCTGCAGTGCATCCACTGCCTAGGTCGTGAAGTACCTGAGGCGGGCCTCAGTGCTCCGTCCCATACCTAGCTGTGTTAAGGGTGAAAGATGTACGTTTCTTCCGGCTGCACTCACAGCCTAGCTCGCGCTTCTGCGAGAGTGCCGTCCTGAGCGTTTCCCTGGACTGAGTCGTCAGCACGGGGTGTTTCTGAAGCACAGGTCCGTTTCAGTCAGTGAGGCCGATCGACTTGCAGGGAGGCTGCCCAGCGCTGCTCCCACGCGTCTCTGTTATGACTGGGACACTCTACTTCGGCCCCCAGCAAGCAACGCGTGGCCCTTGCGAGGAATGTGAAGAGTGGCTCCCACGGGCCTCCTTTCCCCCTGAGGTTCCTCAGAAGCGACCGGCCGCTCCTCCGGCACAGAGCAGTCACCATGCCAAAGTGGTGCACGGCCGCCTCTGCTCTGTGTCCCCGGAGGCATCGGGGAGTTCAGGCCATCCAGCGTGGCGCATGGATTCATGGCACCCCTGCACCCCCAGCTCTGCTGACGTGAAACACTAGCCCTTGCCTTGGGGCCTCAGGTCACCTTTCATTTGGCCGGAGCTGACTCTGCAGTGCAGTGGTGTGAGTCCCTAGAAAGGCATTTGCCAGCACAGGATGGGCTTTGAGAGAAGGCAGCCTTGCTCGCCCACAGCGACTACCCTGCGGTGGAGAGACGTCGGGCCGCAAGCGCTGCTCAGGCAGCTTGGAAGGCCGAAACAAGTCGCTCGCACACGGGCAGAAGGCGTACTTTGCCATCAGTGTCCCACTTTCAGGCTTGATGACACAGCATGTTTATCTGAACGTTCTGTCTAGCTATCTAGTACAAGGGAACGAGGGCCCCCTTCTGGTAAGAAAGGTTTCCCGGTGGGGGGTGCCGTACGTGCAGGAGAGCGTTCCCCACGCTGTGCCAAGTTTGGTACTTGGTGACTCGGGGTGGTCCCGAACGTCCAGCATTGTCCCGGGGACAGCCGTCCAGCGTTTTCTTTTTCAGGCTGGACGTAAACTAGCTTCCAGGTGCCGAAGGGAGTCGTCCTTGAGGCGTCCCCTGGTTTCACTGGGGACGCACAGTGGTGTTTCTCAGAAGAGCCCAAATCGCTCCCTGGGGCACACCAGCATGGAATGTAAGGCTGCTCAGAACTGCGTTCCTGAGGCCGTTTGCAGGCTGAACAAACGGGAGGTGTCGAGCGAAGAGGGCAGCACTGTGCCTTTACTGCTGGCACATCCGTGCAGTTAAAGCAAACGGACGTTTCCACTCCGGCGGCTCAAACGCCACACAAGAGCTGGGCGGCACACAGTGCCCTCTCCCAAAACTTACAACGAACGTGAGTGCGCAATGAGTCCTGCGATACCTTACAGAGTTGACGCTCTCCTTTACCGCCTGCTTCCTCACTAGGGCGGCACGCTTCACTTTACTACTGGAAAACGCTGGACTTTGACTCGAGGCCACGGCTCACCTTTCTGTCGCCGGTAATCTCCGGAATGCTCTTGGAGACGCTCCCAGCAAGGAACTGAGACCAGCGAGCCTGATGCGAGTAAACTCGCACGTTTTCCCTGAGGCCTTCTGGAGCAAAGAAAAGACGGGCCCCAGGAGTGTGCCTCAGGCACCCTTCTCGCCGCATCTCATCCACCCGGGGGGGAAATTACGTTTGGGCAGGGTCGCCCTGTTTCAAACGTGAGCTCAGACAGTTATCCTCAGTAGTTTTCTGACTACCTCAAGGAAACAGCGGGAGGAACAGGGCCTTTCCTCGGAGACACTTTCGGACACAGGGTCCCCTGCAGTGCATCCACTGCCTAGGTCGTGAAGTACCTGAGGCGGGCCTCAGTGCTCCGTCCCATACCTAGCTGTGTTAAGGGTGAAAGATGTACGTTTCTTCCGGCTGCACTCACAGCCTAGCTCGCGCTTCTGCGAGAGTGCCGTCCTGAGCGTTTCCCTGGACTGAGTCGTCAGCACGGGGTGTTTCTGAAGCACAGGTCCGTTTCAGTCAGTGAAGCCGATCGACTTGCAGGGAGGCTGCCCAGCGCTGCTCCCACGCGTCTCTGTTATGACTGGGACACTCTACCTCGGCCCCCAGCAAGCAACGCGTGGCCCTTGCTAGGAATGTGAAGAGTGGCTCCCACGGGCCTCCTTTCCCCCTGAGGTTCCTCAGAAGCGACCGGCCGCTCCTCCGGCACAGAGCAGTCACCATGCCAAAGTGGTGCACGGCCGCCTCTGCTCTGTGTCCCCGGAGGCATCGGGGAGTTCAGGCCATCCAGCGTGGCGCATGGATTCATGGCACCCCTGCACCCCCAGCTCTGCTGACGTGAAACACTAGCCCTTGCCTTGGGGCCTCAGGTCACCTTTCATTTGGCCGGAGCTGACTCTGCAGTGCAGTGGTATGAGTCCCTAGAAAGGCATTTGCCAGCACAGGATGGGCTTTGAGAGAAGGCAGCCTTGCTCGCCCACAGCGACTACCCTGCGGTGGAGAGACGTCGGGCCGCAAGCGCTGCTCAGGCAGCTTGGAAGGCCGAAACAAGTCGCTCGCACACGGGCAGAAGGCGTACTTTGCCATCAGTGTCCCACTTTCAGGCTTGATGACACAGCATGTTTATCTGAACGTTCTGTCTAGCTATCTAGTACAAGGGAACGAGGGCCCCCTTCTGGTAAGAAAGGTTTCCAGGTGGGGAGTGCCGTACGTGCAGGAGAGCGTTCCCCACGCTGTGCCAAGTTTGGTACTTGGTGACTCGGGGTGGTCCCGAACGTCCAGCATTGTCCCGGGGACAGCCGTCCAGCGTTTTCTTTTTCAGGCTGGACGTAAACAACTAGCTTCCAGGTGCCGAAGGGAGTCGTCCTTGAGGCGTCCCCTGGTTTCACTGGGGAGGCACAGTGGTGTTTCTCAGAAGAGCCCAAATCGCTCCCTGGGGCACACCAGCATGGAATGTAAGGCTGCTCAGAACTGCGTTCCTGAGGCCGTTTGCAGGCTGAACAAACGGGAGGTGTCGAGCGAAGAGGGCAGCACTGTGCCTTTACTGCTGGCACATCCGTGCAGTTAAAGCAAACGGACGTTTCCACTCCGGCGGCTCAAACGCCACACAAGAGCTGGGCGGCACACAGTGCCCTCTCCCAAAACTTACAACGAACGTGAGTGCGCAATGAGTCCTGCGATACCTTACAGAGTTGACGCTCTCCTTTACCGCCTGCTTCCTCACTAGGGCGGCACGCTTCACTTTACTACTGGAAAACGCTGGACTTTGACTCGAGGCCACGGCTCACCTTTCTGTCGCCGGTAATCTCCGGAATGCTCTTGGAGACGCTCCCAGCAAGGAACTGAGACCAGCGAGCCTGATGCGAGTAAACTCGCACGTTTTCCCTGAGGCCTTCTGGAGCAAAGAAAAGACGGGCCCCAGGAGTGTGCCTCAGGCACCCTTCTCGCCGCATCTCATCCACCCGGGGGGGAAATTACGTTTGGGCAGGGTCGCCCTGTTTCAAACGTGAGCTCAGACAGTTATCCTCAGTAGTTTCTGACTACCTCAAGGACACAGCGGGAGGAACAGGGCCTTTCCTCGGAGACACTTTCGGACACAGGGTCCCCTGCAGTGCATCCACTGCCTAGGTCGTGAAGTACCTGAGGCGGGCCTCAGTGCTCCGTCCCATACCTAGCTGTGTTAAGGGTGAAAGATGTACGTTTCTTCCGGCTGCACTCACAGCCTAGCTCGCGCTTCTGCGAGAGTGCCGTCCTGAGCGTTTCCCTGGACTGAGTCGTCAGCACGGGGTGTTTCTGAAGCACAGGTCCGTTTCAGTCAGTGAGGCCGATCGACTTGCAGGGAGGCTGCCCAGCGCTGCTCCCACGCGTCTCTGTTATGACTGGGACACTCTACCTCGGCCCCCAGCAAGCAACGCGTGGCCCTTGCTAGGAATGTGAAGAGTGGCTCCCACGGGCCTCCTTTCCCCCTGAGGTTCCTCAGAAGCGACCGGCCGCTCCTCCGGCACAGAGCAGTCACCATGCCAAAGTGGTGCACGGCCGCCTCTGCTCTGTGTCCCCGGAGGCATCGGGGAGTTCAGGCCATCCAACGTGGCGCATGGATTCATGGCACCCCTGCACCCCCAGCTCTGCTGACGTGAAACACTAGCCCTTGCCTTGGGGCCTCAGGTCACCTTTCATTTGGCCGGAGCTGACTCTGCAGTGCAGTGGTATGAGTCCCTAGAAAGGCATTTGCCAGCACAGGATGGGCTTTGAGAGAACGCAGCCTTGCTCGCCCACAGCGACTACCCTGCAGTGGAGAGACGTCGGGCCGCAAGCGCTGCTCAGGCAGCTTGGAAGGCCGAAACAAGTCGCTCGCACACGGGCAGAAGGCGTACTTTGCCATCAGTGTCCCACTTTCAGGCTTGATGACACAGCATGTTTATCTGAACGTTCTGTCTAGCTATCTAGTACAAGGGAACGAGGGCCCCCTTCTGGTAAGAAAGGTTTCCCGGTGGGGGGTGCCGTACGTGCAGGAGAGCGTTCCCCACGCTGTGCCAAGTTTGGTACTTGGTGACTCGGGGTGGTCCCGAACGTCCAGCATTGTCCCGGGGACAGCCGTCCAGCGTTTTCTTTTTCAGGCTGGACGTAAACAACTAGCTTCCAGGTGCCGAAGGGAGTCGTCCTTGACGCGTCCCCTGGTTTCACTGGGGAGGCACAGTGGTGTTTCTCAGAAGAGCCCAAATCGCTCCCTGGGGCACACCAGCATGGAATGTAAGGCTGCTCAGAACTGCGTTCCTGAGGCCGTTTGCAGGCTGAACAAACGGGAGGTGTCGAGCGAAGAGGGCAGCACTGTGCCTTTACTGCTGGCACATCCGTGCAGTTAAAGCAAACGGACGTTTCCACTCCGGCGGCTCAAACGCCACACAAGAGCTGGGCGGCACACAGTGCCCTCTCCCAAAACTTACAACGAACGTGAGTGCGCAATGAGTCCTGCGATACCTTACAGAGTTGACGCTCTCCTTTACCGCCTGCTTCCTCACTAGGGCGGCACGCTTCACTTTACTACTGGAAAACGCTGGACTTTGACTCGAGGCCACGGCTCACCTTTCTGTCGCCGGTAATCTCCGGAGTGCTCTTGGAGACGCTCCCAGCAAGGAACTGAGACCAGCGAGCCTGATGCGAGTAAACTCGCACGTTTTCCCTGAGGCCTTCTGGAGCAAAGAAAAGACGGGCCCCAGGAGTGTGCCTCAGGCACCCTTCTCGCCGCATCTCATCCACCCGGGGGGGAAATTACGTTTGGGCAGGGTCGCCCTGTTTCAAACGTGAGCTCAGACAGTTATCCTCAGTAGTTTCTGACTACCTCAAGGACACAGCGGGAGGAACAGGGCCTTTCCTCGGAGACACTTTCGGACACAGGGTCCCCTGCAGTGCATCCACTGCCTAGGTCGTGAAGTACCTGAGGCGGGCCTCAGTGCTCCGTCCCATACCTAGCTGTGTTAAGGGTGAAAGATGTACGTTTCTTCCGGCTGCACTCACAGCCTAGCTCGCGCTTCTGCGAGAGTGCCGTCCTGAGCGTTTCCCTGGACTGAGTCGTCAGCACGGGGTGTTTCTGAAGCACAGGTCCGTTTCAGTCAGTGAGGCCGATCGACTTGCAGGGAGGCTGCCCAGCGCTGCTCCCACGCGTCTCTGTTATGACTGGGACACTCTACCTCGGCCCCCAGCAAGCAACGCGTGGCCCTTGCTAGGAATGTGAAGAGTGGCTCCCACGGGCCTCCTTTGCCCCTGAGGTTCCTCAGAAGCGACCGGCCGCTCCTCCGGCACAGAGCAGTCACCATGCCAAAGTGGTGCACGGCCGCCTCTGTTCTGTGTCCCCGGAGGCATCGGGGAGTTCAGGCCATCCAGCGTGGCGCATGGATTCATGGCACCCCTGCACCCCCAGCTCTGCTGACGTGAAACACTAGCCCTTGCCTTTGGGGCCTCAGGTCACCTTTCATTTGGCCGGAGCTGACTCTGCAGTGCAGTGGTGTGAGTCCCTAGAAAGGCATTTGCCAGCACAGGATGGGCTTTGAGAGAAGGCAGCCTTGCTCGCCCACAGCGACTACCCTGCGGTGGAGAGACGTCGGGCCGCAAGCGCTGCTCAGGCAGCTTGGAAGGCCGAAACAAGTCGCTCGCACACGGGCAGAAGGCGTACTTTGCCATCAGTGTCCCACTTTCAGGCTTGATGACACAGCATGTTTATCTGAACGTTCTGTCTAGCTATCTAGTACAAGGGAACGAGGGCCCCCTTCTGGTAAGAAAGGTTTCCCGGTGGGGGGTGCCGTACGTGCAGGAGAGCGTTCCCCACGCTGTGCCAAGTTTGGTACTTGGTGACTCGGGGTGGTCCCGAACGTCCAGCATTGTCCCGGGGACAGCCGTCCAGCGTTTTCTTTTTCAGGCTGGACGTAAACAACTAGCTTCCAGGTGCCGAAGGGAGTCGTCCTTGAGGCGTCCCCTGGTTTCACTGGGGACGCACAGTGGTGTTTCTCAGAAGAGCCCAAATCGCTCCCTGGGGCACACCAGCATGGAATGTAAGGCTGCTCAGAACTGCGTTCCTGAGGCCGTTTGCAGGCTGAACAAACGGGAGGTGTCGAGCGAAGAGGGCAGCACTGTGCCTTTACTGCTGGCACATCCGTGCAGTTAAAGCAAACGGACGTTTCCACTCCGGCGGCTCAAACGCCACACAAGAGCTGGGCGGCACACAGTGCCCTCTCCCAAAACTTACAACGAACGTGAGTGCGCAATGAGTCCTGCGATACCTTACAGAGTTGACGCTCTCCTTTACCGCCTGCTTCCTCACTAGGGCGGCACGCTTCACTTTACTACTGGAAAACGCTGGACTTTGACTCGAGGCCACGGCTCACCTTTCTGTCGCCGGTAATCTCCGGAATGCTCTTGGAGACGCTCCCAGCAAGGAACTGAGACCAGCGAGCCTGATGCGAGTAAACTCGCACTTTTTCCCTGAGGCCTTCTGGAGCAAAGAAAAGACGGGCCCCAGGAGTGTGCCTCAGGCACCCTTCTCGCCGCATCTCATCCACCCGGGGGGGGAAATTACGTTTGGGCAGGGTCGCCCTGTTTCAAACGTGAGCTCAGACAGTTATCCTCAGTAGTTTTCTGACTACCTCAAGGAAACAGCGGGAGGAACAGGGCCTTTCCTCGGAGACACTTTCGGACACAGGGTCCCCTGCAGTGCATCCACTGCCTAGGTCGTGAAGTACCTGAGGCGGGCCTCAGTGCTCCGTCCCATACCTAGCTGTGTTAAGGGTGAAAGATGTACGTTTCTTCCGGCTGCACTCACAGCCTAGCTCGCGCTTCTGCGAGAGTGCCGTCCTGAGCGTTTCCCTGGACTGAGTCGTCAGCACGGGGTGTTTCTGAAGCACAGGTCCGTTTCAGTCCGTGAGGCCGATCGACTTGCAGGGAGGCTGCCCAGCGCTGCTCCCACGCGTCTCTGTTATGACTGGGACACTCTACCTCGGCCCCCAGCAAGCAACGCGTGGCCCTTGCGAGGAATGTGAAGAGTGGCTCCCACGGGCCTCCTTTCCCCCTGAGGTTCCTCAGAAGCGACCGGCCGCTCCTCCGGCACAGAGCAGTCACCATGCCAAAGTGGTGCACGGCCGCCTCTGCTCTGTGTCCCCGGAGGCATCGGGGAGTTCAGGCCATCCAGCGTGGCGCATGGATTCATGGCACCCCTGCACCCCCAGCTCTGCTGACGTGAAACACTAGCCCTTGCCTTGGGGCCTCAGGTCACCTTTCATTTGGCCGGAGCTGACTCTGCAGTGCAGTGGTGTGAGTCCCTAGAAAGGCATTTGCCAGCACAGGATGGGCTTTGAGAGAAGGCAGCCTTGCTCGCCCACAGCGACTACCCTGCGGTGGAGAGACGTCGGGCCGCAAGCGCTGCTCAGGCAGCTTGGAAGGCCGAAACAAGTCGCTCGCACACGGGCAGAAGGCGTACTTTGCCATCAGTGTCCCACTTTCAGGCTTGATGACACAGCATGTTTATCTGAACGTTCTGTCTAGCTATCTAGTACAAGGGAACGAGGGCCCCCTTCTGGTAAGAAAGGTTTCCCGGTGGGGGGTGCCGTACGTGCAGGAGAGCGTTCCCCACGCTGTGCCAAGTTTGGTACTTGGTGACTCGGGGTGGTCCCGAACGTCCAGCATTGTCCCGGGGACAGCCGTCCAGCGTTTTCTTTTTCAGGCTGGACGTAAACAACTAGCTTCCAGGTGCCGAAGGGAGTCGTCCTTGAGGCGTCCCCTGGTTTCACTGGGGACGCACAGTGGTGTTTCTCAGAAGAGCCCAAATCGCTCCCTGGGGCACACCAGCATGGAATGTAAGGCTGCTCAGAACTGCGTTCCTGAGGCCGTTTGCAGGCTGAACAAACGGGAGGTGTCGAGCGAAGAGGGCAGCACTGTGCCTTTACTGCTGGCACATCCGTGCAGTTAAAGCAAACGGACGTTTCCACTCCGGCGGCTCAAACGCCACACAAGAGCTGGGCGGCACACAGTGCCCTCTCCCAAAACTTACAACGAACGTGAGTGCGCAATGAGTCCTGCGATACCTTACAGAGTTGACGCTCTCCTTTACCGCCTGCTTCCTCACTAGGGCGGCACGCTTCACTTTACTACTGGAAAACGCTGGACTTTGACTCGAGGCCACGGCTCACCTTTCTGTCGCCGGTAATCTCCGGAATGCTCTTGGAGACGCTCCCAGCAAGGAACTGAGACCAGCGAGCCTGATGCGAGTAAACTCGCACGTTTTCCCTGAGGCCTTCTGGAGCAAAGAAAAGACGGGCCCCAGGAGTGTGCCTCAGGCACCCTTCTCGCCGCATCTCATCCACCCGGGGGGGAAATTACGTTTGGGCAGGGTCGCCCTGTTTCAAACGTGAGCTCAGACAGTTATCCTCAGTAGTTTTCTGACTACCTCAAGGAAACAGCGGGAGGAACAGGGCCTTTCCTCGGAGACACTTTCGGACACAGGGTCCCCTGCAGTGCATCCACTGCCTAGGTCGTGAAGTACCTGAGGCGGGCCTCAGTGCTCCGTCCCATACCTAGCTGTGTTAAGGGTGAAAGATGTACGTTTCTTCCGGCTGCACTCACAGCCTAGCTCGCGCTTCTGCGAGAGTGCCGTCCTGAGCGTTTCCCTGGACTGAGTCGTCAGCACGGGGTGTTTCTGAAGCACAGGTCCGTTTCAGTCAGTGAAGCCGATCGACTTGCAGGGAGGCTGCCCAGCGCTGCTCCCACGCGTCTCTGTTATGACTGGGACACTCTACCTCGGCCCCCAGCAAGCAACGCGTGGCCCTTGCTAGGAATGTGAAGAGTGGCTCCCACGGGCCTCCTTTCCCCCTGAGGTTCCTCAGAAGCGACCGGCCGCTCCTCCGGCACAGAGCAGTCACCATGCCAAAGTGGTGCACGGCCGCCTCTGCTCTGTGTCCCCGGAGGCATCGGGGAGTTCAGGCCATCCAGCGTGGCGCATGGATTCATGGCACCCCTGCACCCCCAGCTCTGCTGACGTGAAACACTAGCCCTTGCCTTGGGGCCTCAGGTCACCTTTCATTTGGCCGGAGCTGACTCTGCAGTGCAGTGGTATGAGTCCCTAGAAAGGCATTTGCCAGCACAGGATGGGCTTTGAGAGAAGGCAGCCTTGCTCGCCCACAGCGACTACCCTGCGGTGGAGAGACGTCGGGCCGCAAGCGCTGCTCAGGCAGCTTGGAAGGCCGAAACAAGTCGCTCGCACACGGGCAGAAGGCGTACTTTGCCATCAGTGTCCCACTTTCAGGCTTGATGACACAGCATGTTTATCTGAACGTTCTGTCTAGCTATCTAGTACAAGGGAACGAGGGCCCCCTTCTGGTAAGAAAGGTTTCCAGGTGGGGAGTGCCGTACGTGCAGGAGAGCGTTCCCCACGCTGTGCCAAGTTTGGTACTTGGTGACTCGGGGTGGTCCCGAACGTCCAGCATTGTCCCGGGGACAGCCGTCCAGCGTTTTCTTTTTCAGGCTGGACGTAAACAACTAGCTTCCAGGTGCCGAAGGGAGTCGTCCTTGAGGCGTCCCCTGGTTTCACTGGGGAGGCACAGTGGTGTTTCTCAGAAGAGCCCAAATCGCTCCCTGGGGCACACCAGCATGGAATGTAAGGCTGCTCAGAACTGCGTTCCTGAGGCCGTTTGCAGGCTGAACAAACGGGAGGTGTCGAGCGAAGAGGGCAGCACTGTGCCTTTACTGCTGGCACATCCGTGCAGTTAAAGCAAACGGACGTTTCCACTCCGGCGGCTCAAACGCCACACAAGAGCTGGGCGGCACACAGTGCCCTCTCCCAAAACTTACAACGAACGTGAGTGCGCAATGAGTCCTGCGATACCTTACAGAGTTGACGCTCTCCTTTACCGCCTGCTTCCTCACTAGGGCGGCACGCTTCACTTTACTACTGGAAAACGCTGGACTTTGACTCGAGGCCACGGCTCACCTTTCTGTCGCCGGTAATCTCCGGAATGCTCTTGGAGACGCTCCCAGCAAGGAACTGAGACCAGCGAGCCTGATGCGAGTAAACTCGCACGTTTTCCCTGAGGCCTTCTGGAGCAAAGAAAAGACGGGCCCCAGGAGTGTGCCTCAGGCACCCTTCTCGCCGCATCTCATCCACCCGGGGGGGAAATTACGTTTGGGCAGGGTCGCCCTGTTTCAAACGTGAGCTCAGACAGTTATCCTCAGTAGTTTCTGACTACCTCAAGGACACAGCGGGAGGAACAGGGCCTTTCCTCGGAGACACTTTCGGACACAGGGTCCCCTGCAGTGCATCCACTGCCTAGGTCGTGAAGTACCTGAGGCGGGCCTCAGTGCTCCGTCCCATACCTAGCTGTGTTAAGGGTGAAAGATGTACGTTTCTTCCGGCTGCACTCACAGCCTAGCTCGCGCTTCTGCGAGAGTGCCGTCCTGAGCGTTTCCCTGGACTGAGTCGTCAGCACGGGGTGTTTCTGAAGCACAGGTCCGTTTCAGTCAGTGAGGCCGATCGACTTGCAGGGAGGCTGCCCAGCGCTGCTCCCACGCGTCTCTGTTATGACTGGGACACTCTACCTCGGCCCCCAGCAAGCAACGCGTGGCCCTTGCTAGGAATGTGAAGAGTGGCTCCCACGGGCCTCCTTTCCCCCTGAGGTTCCTCAGAAGCGACCGGCCGCTCCTCCGGCACAGAGCAGTCACCATGCCAAAGTGGTGCACGGCCGCCTCTGCTCTGTGTCCCCGGAGGCATCGGGGAGTTCAGGCCATCCAACGTGGCGCATGGATTCATGGCACCCCTGCACCCCCAGCTCTGCTGACGTGAAACACTAGCCCTTGCCTTGGGGCCTCAGGTCACCTTTCATTTGGCCGGAGCTGACTCTGCAGTGCAGTGGTATGAGTCCCTAGAAAGGCATTTGCCAGCACAGGATGGGCTTTGAGAGAACGCAGCCTTGCTCGCCCACAGCGACTACCCTGCAGTGGAGAGACGTCGGGCCGCAAGCGCTGCTCAGGCAGCTTGGAAGGCCGAAACAAGTCGCTCGCACACGGGCAGAAGGCGTACTTTGCCATCAGTGTCCCACTTTCAGGCTTGATGACACAGCATGTTTATCTGAACGTTCTGTCTAGCTATCTAGTACAAGGGAACGAGGGCCCCCTTCTGGTAAGAAAGGTTTCCCGGTGGGGGGTGCCGTACGTGCAGGAGAGCGTTCCCCACGCTGTGCCAAGTTTGGTACTTGGTGACTCGGGGTGGTCCCGAACGTCCAGCATTGTCCCGGGGACAGCCGTCCAGCGTTTTCTTTTTCAGGCTGGACGTAAACAACTAGCTTCCAGGTGCCGAAGGGAGTCGTCCTTGACGCGTCCCCTGGTTTCACTGGGGAGGCACAGTGGTGTTTCTCAGAAGAGCCCAAATCGCTCCCTGGGGCACACCAGCATGGAATGTAAGGCTGCTCAGAACTGCGTTCCTGAGGCCGTTTGCAGGCTGAACAAACGGGAGGTGTCGAGCGAAGAGGGCAGCACTGTGCCTTTACTGCTGGCACATCCGTGCAGTTAAAGCAAACGGACGTTTCCACTCCGGCGGCTCAAACGCCACACAAGAGCTGGGCGGCACACAGTGCCCTCTCCCAAAACTTACAACGAACGTGAGTGCGCAATGAGTCCTGCGATACCTTACAGAGTTGACGCTCTCCTTTACCGCCTGCTTCCTCACTAGGGCGGCACGCTTCACTTTACTACTGGAAAACGCTGGACTTTGACTCGAGGCCACGGCTCACCTTTCTGTCGCCGGTAATCTCCGGAGTGCTCTTGGAGACGCTCCCAGCAAGGAACTGAGACCAGCGAGCCTGATGCGAGTAAACTCGCACGTTTTCCCTGAGGCCTTCTGGAGCAAAGAAAAGACGGGCCCCAGGAGTGTGCCTCAGGCACCCTTCTCGCCGCATCTCATCCACCCGGGGGGGAAATTACGTTTGGGCAGGGTCGCCCTGTTTCAAACGTGAGCTCAGACAGTTATCCTCAGTAGTTTCTGACTACCTCAAGGACACAGCGGGAGGAACAGGGCCTTTCCTCGGAGACACTTTCGGACACAGGGTCCCCTGCAGTGCATCCACTGCCTAGGTCGTGAAGTACCTGAGGCGGGCCTCAGTGCTCCGTCCCATACCTAGCTGTGTTAAGGGTGAAAGATGTACGTTTCTTCCGGCTGCACTCACAGCCTAGCTCGCGCTTCTGCGAGAGTGCCGTCCTGAGCGTTTCCCTGGACTGAGTCGTCAGCACGGGGTGTTTCTGAAGCACAGGTCCGTTTCAGTCAGTGAGGCCGATCGACTTGCAGGGAGGCTGCCCAGCGCTGCTCCCACGCGTCTCTGTTATGACTGGGACACTCTACCTCGGCCCCCAGCAAGCAACGCGTGGCCCTTGCTAGGAATGTGAAGAGTGGCTCCCACGGGCCTCCTTTGCCCCTGAGGTTCCTCAGAAGCGACCGGCCGCTCCTCCGGCACAGAGCAGTCACCATGCCAAAGTGGTGCACGGCCGCCTCTGCTCTGTGTCCCCGGAGGCATCGGGGAGTTCAGGCCATCCAGCGTGGCGCATGGATTCATGGCACCCCTGCACCCCCAGCTCTGCTGACGTGAAACACTAGCCCTTGCCTTTGGGGCCTCAGGTCACCTTTCATTTGGCCGGAGCTGACTCTGCAGTGCAGTGGTGTGAGTCCCTAGAAAGGCATTTGCCAGCACAGGATGGGCTTTGAGAGAAGGCAGCCTTGCTCGCCCACAGCGACTACCCTGCGGTGGAGAGACGTCGGGCCGCAAGCGCTGCTCAGGCAGCTTGGAAGGCCGAAACAAGTCGCTCGCACACGGGCAGAAGGCGTACTTTGCCATCAGTGTCCCACTTTCAGGCTTGATGACACAGCATGTTTATCTGAACGTTCTGTCTAGCTATCTAGTACAAGGGAACGAGGGCCCCCTTCTGGTAAGAAAGGTTTCCCGGTGGGGGGTGCCGTACGTGCAGGAGAGCGTTCCCCACGCTGTGCCAAGTTTGGTACTTGGTGACTCGGGGTGGTCCCGAACGTCCAGCATTGTCCCGGGGACAGCCGTCCAGCGTTTTCTTTTTCAGGCTGGACGTAAACAACTAGCTTCCAGGTGCCGAAGGGAGTCGTCCTTGAGGCGTCCCCTGGTTTCACTGGGGACGCACAGTGGTGTTTCTCAGAAGAGCCCAAATCGCTCCCTGGGGCACACCAGCATGGAATGTAAGGCTGCTCAGAACTGCGTTCCTGAGGCCGTTTGCAGGCTGAACAAACGGGAGGTGTCGAGCGAAGAGGGCAGCACTGTGCCTTTACTGCTGGCACATCCGTGCAGTTAAAGCAAACGGACGTTTCCACTCCGGCGGCTCAAACGCCACACAAGAGCTGGGCGGCACACAGTGCCCTCTCCCAAAACTTACAACGAACGTGAGTGCGCAATGAGTCCTGCGATACCTTACAGAGTTGACGCTCTCCTTTACCGCCTGCTTCCTCACTAGGGCGGCACGCTTCACTTTACTACTGGAAAACGCTGGACTTTGACTCGAGGCCACGGCTCACCTTTCTGTCGCCGGTAATCTCCGGAATGCTCTTGGAGACGCTCCCAGCAAGGAACTGAGACCAGCGAGCCTGATGCGAGTAAACTCGCACTTTTTCCCTGAGGCCTTCTGGAGCAAAGAAAAGACGGGCCCCAGGAGTGTGCCTCAGGCACCCTTCTCGCCGCATCTCATCCACCCGGGGGGGGAAATTACGTTTGGGCAGGGTCGCCCTGTTTCAAACGTGAGCTCAGACAGTTATCCTCAGTAGTTTTCTGACTACCTCAAGGAAACAGCGGGAGGAACAGGGCCTTTCCTCGGAGACACTTTCGGACACAGGGTCCCCTGCAGTGCATCCACTGCCTAGGTCGTGAAGTACCTGAGGCGGGCCTCAGTGCTCCGTCCCATACCTAGCTGTGTTAAGGGTGAAAGATGTACGTTTCTTCCGGCTGCACTCACAGCCTAGCTCGCGCTTCTGCGAGAGTGCCGTCCTGAGCGTTTCCCTGGACTGAGTCGTCAGCACGGGGTGTTTCTGAAGCACAGGTCCGTTTCAGTCCGTGAGGCCGATCGACTTGCAGGGAGGCTGCCCAGCGCTGCTCCCACGCGTCTCTGTTATGACTGGGACACTCTACCTCGGCCCCCAGCAAGCAACGCGTGGCCCTTGCGAGGAATGTGAAGAGTGGCTCCCACGGGCCTCCTTTCCCCCTGAGGTTCCTCAGAAGCGACCGGCCGCTCCTCCGGCACAGAGCAGTCACCATGCCAAAGTGGTGCACGGCCGCCTCTGCTCTGTGTCCCCGGAGGCATCGGGGAGTTCAGGCCATCCAGCGTGGCGCATGGATTCATGGCACCCCTGCACCCCCAGCTCTGCTGACGTGAAACACTAGCCCTTGCCTTGGGGCCTCAGGTCACCTTTCATTTGGCCGGAGCTGACTCTGCAGTGCAGTGGTGTGAGTCCCTAGAAAGGCATTTGCCAGCACAGGATGGGCTTTGAGAGAAGGCAGCCTTGCTCGCCCACAGCGACTACCCTGCGGTGGAGAGACGTCGGGCCGCAAGCGCTGCTCAGGCAGCTTGGAAGGCCGAAACAAGTCGCTCGCACACGGGCAGAAGGCGTACTTTGCCATCAGTGTCCCACTTTCAGGCTTGATGACACAGCATGTTTATCTGAACGTTCTGTCTAGCTATCTAGTACAAGGGAACGAGGGCCCCCTTCTGGTAAGAAAGGTTTCCCGGTGGGGGGTGCCGTACGTGCAGGAGAGCGTTCCCCACGCTGTGCCAAGTTTGGTACTTGGTGACTCGGGGTGGTCCCGAACGTCCAGCATTGTCCCGGGGACAGCCGTCCAGCGTTTTCTTTTTCAGGCTGGACGTAAACAACTAGCTTCCAGGTGCCGAAAGGAGTCGTCCTTGAGGCGTCCCCTGGTTTCACTGGGGACGCACAGTGGTGTTTCTCAGAAGAGCCCAAATCGCTCCCTGGGGCACACCAGCATGGAATGTAAGGCTGCTCAGAACTGCGTTCCTGAGGCCGTTTGCAGGCTGAACAAACGGGAGGTGTCGAGCGAAGAGGGCAGCACTGTGCCTTTACTGCTGGCACATCCGTGCAGTTAAAGCAAACGGACGTTTCCACTCCGGCGGCTCAAACGCCACACAAGAGCTGGGCGGCACACAGTGCCCTCTCCCAAAACTTACAACGAACGTGAGTGCGCAATGAGTCCTGCGATACCTTACAGAGTTGACGCTCTCCTTTACCGCCTGCTTCCTCACTAGGGCGGCACGCTTCACTTTACTACTGGAAAACGCTGGACTTTGACTCGAGGCCACGGCTCACCTTTCTGTCGCCGGTAATCTCCGGAATGCTCTTGGAGACGCTCCCAGCAAGGAACTGAGACCAGCGAGCCTGATGCGAGTAAACTCGCACGTTTTCCCTGAGGCCTTCTGGAGCAAAGAAAAGACGGGCCCCAGGAGTGTGCCTCAGGCACCCTTCTCGCCGCATCTCATCCACCCGGGGGGGAAATTACGTTTGGGCAGGGTCGCCCTGTTTCAAACGTGAGCTCAGACAGTTATCCTCAGTAGTTTTCTGACTACCTCAAGGAAACAGCGGGAGGAACAGGGCCTTTCCTCGGAGACACTTTCGGACACAGGGTCCCCTGCAGTGCATCCACTGCCTAGGTCGTGAAGTACCTGAGGCGGGCCTCAGTGCTCCGTCCCATACCTAGCTGTGTTAAGGGTGAAAGATGTACGTTTCTTCCGGCTGCACTCACAGCCTAGCTCGCGCTTCTGCGAGAGTGCCGTCCTGAGCGTTTCCCTGGACTGAGTCGTCAGCACGGGGTGTTTCTGAAGCACAGGTCCGTTTCAGTCAGTGAAGCCGATCGACTTGCAGGGAGGCTGCCCAGCGCTGCTCCCACGCGTCTCTGTTATGACTGGGACACTCTACCTCGGCCCCCAGCAAGCAACGCGTGGCCCTTGCTAGGAATGTGAAGAGTGGCTCCCACGGGCCTCCTTTCCCCCTGAGGTTCCTCAGAAGCGACCGGCCGCTCCTCCGGCACAGAGCAGTCACCATGCCAAAGTGGTGCACGGCCGCCTCTGCTCTGTGTCCCCGGAGGCATCGGGGAGTTCAGGCCATCCAGCGTGGCGCATGGATTCATGGCACCCCTGCACCCCCAGCTCTGCTGACGTGAAACACTAGCCCTTGCCTTGGGGCCTCAGGTCACCTTTCATTTGGCCGGAGCTGACTCTGCAGTGCAGTGGTATGAGTCCCTAGAAAGGCATTTGCCAGCACAGGATGGGCTTTGAGAGAAGGCAGCCTTGCTCGCCCACAGCGACTACCCTGCAGTGGAGAGACGTCGGGCCGCAAGCGCTGCTCAGGCAGCTTGGAAGGCCGAAACAAGTCGCTCGCACACGGGCAGAAGGCGTACTTTGCCATCAGTGTCCCACTTTCAGGCTTGATGACACAGCATGTTTATCTGAACGTTCTGTCTAGCTATCTAGTACAAGGGAACGAGGGCCCCCTTCTGGTAAGAAAGGTTTCCAGGTGGGGAGTGCCGTACGTGCAGGAGAGCGTTCCCCACGCTGTGCCAAGTTTGGTACTTGGTGACTCGGGGTGGTCCCGAACGTCCAGCATTGTCCCGGGGACAGCCGTCCAGCGTTTTCTTTTTCAGGCTGGACGTAAACAACTAGCTTCCAGGTGCCGAAGGGAGTCGTCCTTGAGGCGTCCCCTGGTTTCACTGGGGAGGCACAGTGGTGTTTCTCAGAAGAGCCCAAATCGCTCCCTGGGGCACACCAGCATGGAATGTAAGGCTGCTCAGAACTGCGTTCCTGAGGCCGTTTGCAGGCTGAACAAACGGGAGGTGTCGAGCGAAGAGGGCAGCACTGTGCCTTTACTGCTGGCACATCCGTGCAGTTAAAGCAAACGGACGTTTCCACTCCGGCGGCTCAAACGCCACACAAGAGCTGGGCGGCACACAGTGCCCTCTCCCAAAACTTACAACGAACGTGAGTGCGCAATGAGTCCTGCGATACCTTACAGAGTTGACGCTCTCCTTTACCGCCTGCTTCCTCACTAGGGCGGCACGCTTCACTTTACTACTGGAAAACGCTGGACTTTGACTCGAGGCCACGGCTCACCTTTCTGTCGCCGGTAATCTCCGGAATGCTCTTGGAGACGCTCCCAGCAAGGAACTGAGACCAGCGAGCCTGATGCGAGTAAACTCGCACGTTTTCCCTGAGGCCTTCTGGAGCAAAGAAAAGACGGGCCCCAGGAGTGTGCCTCAGGCACCCTTCTCGCCGCATCTCATCCACCCGGGGGGGAAATTACGTTTGGGCAGGGTCGCCCTGTTTCAAACGTGAGCTCAGACAGTTATCCTCAGTAGTTTCTGACTACCTCAAGGACACAGCGGGAGGAACAGGGCCTTTCCTCGGAGACACTTTCGGACACAGGGTCCCCTGCAGTGCATCCACTGCCTAGGTCGTGAAGTACCTGAGGCGGGCCTCAGTGCTCCGTCCCATACCTAGCTGTGTTAAGGGTGAAAGATGTACGTTTCTTCCGGCTGCACTCACAGCCTAGCTCGCGCTTCTGCGAGAGTGCCGTCCTGAGCGTTTCCCTGGACTGAGTCGTCAGCACGGGGTGTTTCTGAAGCACAGGTCCGTTTCAGTCAGTGAGGCCGATCGACTTGCAGGGAGGCTGCCCAGCGCTGCTCCCACGCGTCTCTGTTATGACTGGGACACTCTACCTCGGCCCCCAGCAAGCAACGCGTGGCCCTTGCTAGGAATGTGAAGAGTGGCTCCCACGGGCCTCCTTTCCCCCTGAGGTTCCTCAGAAGCGACCGGCCGCTCCTCCGGCACAGAGCAGTCACCATGCCAAAGTGGTGCACGGCCGCCTCTGCTCTGTGTCCCCGGAGGCATCGGGGAGTTCAGGCCATCCAGCGTGGCGCATGGATTCATGGCACCCCTGCACCCCCAGCTCTGCTGACGTGAAACACTAGCCCTTGCCTTTGGGGCCTCAGGTCACCTTTCATTTGGCCGGAGCTGACTCTGCAGTGCAGTGGTGTGAGTCCCTAGAAAGGCATTTGCCAGCACAGGATGGGCTTTGAGAGAAGGCAGCCTTGCTCGCCCACAGCGACTACCCTGCGGTGGAGAGACGTCGGGCCGCAAGCGCTGCTCAGGCAGCTTGGAAGGCCGAAACAAGTCGCTCGCACACGGGCAGAAGGCGTACTTTGCCATCAGTGTCCCACTTTCAGGCTTGATGACACAGCATGTTTATCTGAACGTTCTGTCTAGCTATCTAGTACAAGGGAACGAGGGCCCCCTTCTGGTAAGAAAGGTTTCCCGGTGGGGGGTGCCGTACGTGCAGGAGAGCGTTCCCCACGCTGTGCCAAGTTTGGTACTTGGTGACTCGGGGTGGTCCCGAACGTCCAGCATTGTCCCGGGGACAGCCGTCCAGCGTTTTCTTTTTCAGGCTGGACGTAAACAACTAGCTTCCAGGTGCCGAAGGGAGTCGTCCTTGAGGCGTCCCCTGGTTTCACTGGGGACGCACAGTGGTGTTTCTCAGAAGAGCCCAAATCGCTCCCTGGGGCACACCAGCATGGAATGTAAGGCTGCTCAGAACTGCGTTCCTGAGGCCGTTTGCAGGCTGAACAAACGGGAGGTGTCGAGCGAAGAGGGCAGCACTGTGCCTTTACTGCTGGCACATCCGTGCAGTTAAAGCAAACGGACGTTTCCACTCCGGCGGCTCAAACGCCACACAAGAGCTGGGCGGCACACAGTGCCCTCTCCCAAAACTTACAACGAACGTGAGTGCGCAATGAGTCCTGCGATACCTTACAGAGTTGACGCTCTCCTTTACCGCCTGCTTCCTCACTAGGGCGGCACGCTTCACTTTACTACTGGAAAACGCTGGACTTTGACTCGAGGCCACGGCTCACCTTTCTGTCGCCGGTAATCTCCGGAATGCTCTTGGAGACGCTCCCAGCAAGGAACTGAGACCAGCGAGCCTGATGCGAGTAAACTCGCACGTTTTCCCTGAGGCCTTCTGGAGCAAAGAAAAGACGGGCCCCAGGAGTGTGCCTCAGGCACCCTTCTCGCCGCATCTCATCCACCCGGGGGGGGAAATTACGTTTGGGCAGGGTCGCCCTGTTTCAAACGTGAGCTCAGACAGTTATCCTCAGTAGTTTTCTGACTACCTCAAGGAAACAGCGGGAGGAACAGGGCCTTTCCTCGGAGACACTTTCGGACACAGGGTCCCCTGCAGTGCATCCACTGCCTAGGTCGTGAAGTACCTGAGGCGGGCCTCAGTGCTCCGTCCCATACCTAGCTGTGTTAAGGGTGAAAGATGTACGTTTCTTCCGGCTGCACTCACAGCCTAGCTCGCGCTTCTGCGAGAGTGCCGTCCTGAGCGTTTCCCTGGACTGAGTCGTCAGCACGGGGTGTTTCTGAAGCACAGGTCCGTTTCAGTCAGTGAGGCCGATCGACTTGCAGGGAGGCTGCCCAGCGCTGCTCCCACGCGTCTCTGTTATGACTGGGACACTCTACCTCGGCCCCCAGCAAGCAACGCGTGGCCCTTGCTAGGAATGTGAAGAGTGGCTCCCACGGGCCTCCTTTGCCCCTGAGGTTCCTCAGAAGCGACCGGCCGCTCCTCCGGCACAGAGCAGTCACCATGCCAAAGTGGTGCACGGCCGCCTCTGCTCTGTGTCCCCGGAGGCATCGGGGAGTTCAGGCCATCCAGCGTGGGGCATGGATTCATGGCACCCCTGCACCCCCAGCTCTGCTGACGTGAAACACTAGCCCTTGCCTTTGGGGCCTCAGGTCACCTTTCATTTGGCCGGAGCTGACTCTGCAGTGCAGTGGTGTGAGTCCCTAGAAAGGCATTTGCCAGCACAGGATGGGCTTTGAGAGAAGGCAGCCTTGCTCGCCCACAGCGACTACCCTGCGGTGGAGAGACGTCGGGCCGCAAGCGCTGCTCAGGCAGCTTGGAAGGCCGAAACAAGTCGCTCGCACACGGGCAGAAGGCGTACTTTGCCATCAGTGTCCCACTTTCAGGCTTGATGACACAGCATGTTTATCTGAACGTTCTGTCTAGCTATCTAGTACAAGGGAACGAGGGCCCCCTTCTGGTAAGAAAGGTTTCCCGGTGGGGGGTGCCGTACGTGCAGGAGAGCGTTCCCCACGCTGTGCCAAGTTTGGTACTTGGTGACTCGGGGTGGTCCCGAACGTCCAGCATTGTCCCGGGGACAGCCGTCCAGCGTTTTCTTTTTCAGGCTGGACGTAAACAACTAGCTTCCAGGTGCCGAAGGGAGTCGTCCTTGAGGCGTCCCCTGGTTTCACTGGGGACGCACAGTGGTGTTTCTCAGAAGAGCCCAAATCGCTCCCTGGGGCACACCAGCATGGAATGTAAGGCTGCTCAGAACTGCGTTCCTGAGGCCGTTTGCAGGCTGAACAAACGGGAGGTGTCGAGCGAAGAGGGCAGCACTGTGCCTTTACTGCTGGCACATCCGTGCAGTTAAAGCAAACGGACGTTTCCACTCCGGCGGCTCAAACGCCACACAAGAGCTGGGCGGCACACAGTGCCCTCTCCCAAAACTTACAACGAACGTGAGTGCGCAATGAGTCCTGCGATACCTTACAGAGTTGACGCTCTCCTTTACCGCCTGCTTCCTCACTAGGGCGGCACGCTTCACTTTACTACTGGAAAACGCTGGACTTTGACTCGAGGCCACGGCTCACCTTTCTGTCGCCGGTAATCTCCGGAGTGCTCTTGGAGACGCTCCCAGCAAGGAACTGAGACCAGCGAGCCTGATGCGAGTAAACTCGCACGTTTTCCCTGAGGCCTTCTGGAGCAAAGAAAAGACGGGCCCCAGGAGTGTGCCTCAGGCACCCTTCTCGCCGCATCTCATCCACCCGGGGGGGAAATTACGTTTGGGCAGGGTCGCCCTGTTTCAAACGTGAGCTCAGACAGTTATCCTCAGTAGTTTCTGACTACCTCAAGGACACAGCGGGAGGAACAGGGCCTTTCCTCGGAGACACTTTCGGACACAGGGTCCCCTGCAGTGCATCCACTGCCTAGGTCGTGAAGTACCTGAGGCGGGCCTCAGTGCTCCGTCCCATACCTAGCTGTGTTAAGGGTGAAAGATGTACGTTTCTTCCGGCTGCACTCACAGCCTAGCTCGCGCTTCTGCGAGAGTGCCGTCCTGAGCGTTTCCCTGGACTGAGTCGTCAGCACGGGGTGTTTCTGAAGCACAGGTCCGTTTCAGTCAGTGAGGCCGATCGACTTGCAGGGAGGCTGCCCAGCGCTGCTCCCACGCGTCTCTGTTATGACTGGGACACTCTACCTCGGCCCCCAGCAAGCAACGCGTGGCCCTTGCTAGGAATGTGAAGAGTGGCTCCCACGGGCCTCCTTTCCCCCTGAGGTTCCTCAGAAGCGACCGGCCGCTCCTCCGGCACAGAGCAGTCACCATGCCAAAGTGGTGCACGGCCGCCTCTGCTCTGTGTCCCCGGAGGCATCGGGGAGTTCAGGCCATCCAGCGTGGCGCATGGATTCATGGCACCCCTGCACCCCCAGCTCTGCTGACGTGAAACACTAGCCCTTGCCTTGGGGCCTCAGGTCACCTTTCATTTGGCCGGAGCTGACTCTGCAGTGCAGTGGTATGAGTCCCTAGAAAGGCATTTGCCAGCACAGGATGGGCTTTGAGAGAAGGCAGCCTTGCTCGCCCACAGCGACTACCCTGCAGTGGAGAGACGTCGGGCCGCAAGCGCTGCTCAGGCAGCTTGGAAGGCCGAAACAAGTCGCTCGCACACGGGCAGAAGGCGTACTTTGCCATCAGTGTCCCACTTTCAGGCTTGATGACACAGCATGTTTATCTGAACGTTCTGTCTAGCTATCTAGTACAAGGGAACGAGGGCCCCCTTCTGGTAAGAAAGGTTTCCCGGTGGGGGGTGCCGTACGTGCAGGAGAGCGTTCCCCACGCTGTGCCAAGTTTGGTACTTGGTGACTCGGGGTGGTCCCGAACGTCCAGCATTGTCCCGGGGACAGCCGTCCAGCGTTTTCTTTTTCAGGCTGGACGTAAACAACTAGCTTCCAGGTGCCGAAGGGAGTCGTCCTTGAGGCGTCCCCTGGTTTCACTGGGGACGCACAGTGGTGTTTCTCAGAAGAGCCCAAATCGCTCCCTGGGGCACACCAGCATGGAATGTAAGGCTGCTCAGAACTGCGTTCCTGAGGCCGTTTGCAGGCTGAACAAACGGGAGGTGTCGAGCGAAGAGGGCAGCACTGTGCCTTTACTGCTGGCACATCCGTGCAGTTAAAGCAAACGGACGTTTCCACTCCGGCGGCTCAAACGCCACACAAGAGCTGGGCGGCACACAGTGCCCTCTCCCAAAACTTACAACGAACGTGAGTGCGCAATGAGTCCTGCGATACCTTACAGAGTTGACGCTCTCCTTTACCGCCTGCTTCCTCACTAGGGCGGCACGCTTCACTTTACTACTGGAAAACGCTGGACTTTGACTCGAGGCCACGGCTCACCTTTCTGTCGCCGGTAATCTCCGGAGTGCTCTTGGAGACGCTCCCAGCAAGGAACTGAGACCAGCGAGCCTGATGCGAGTAAACTCGCACGTTTTCCCTGAGGCCTTCTGGAGCAAAGAAAAGACGGGCCCCAGGAGTGTGCCTCAGGCACCCTTCTCGCCGCATCTCATCCACCCGGGGGGGAAATTACGTTTGGGCAGGGTCGCCCTGTTTCAAACGTGAGCTCAGACAGTTATCCTCAGTAGTTTCTGACTACCTCAAGGACACAGCGGGAGGAACAGGGCCTTTCCTCGGAGACACTTTCGGACACAGGGTCCCCTGCAGTGCATCCACTGCCTAGGTCGTGAAGTACCTGAGGCGGGCCTCAGTGCTCCGTCCCATACCTAGCTGTGTTAAGGGTGAAAGATGTACGTTTCTTCCGGCTGCACTCACAGCCTAGCTCGCGCTTCTGCGAGAGTGCCGTCCTGAGCGTTTCCCTGGACTGAGTCGTCAGCACGGGGTGTTTCTGAAGCACAGGTCCGTTTCAGTCAGTGAGGCCGATCGACTTGCAGGGAGGCTGCCCAGCGCTGCTCCCACGCGTCTCTGTTATGACTGGGACACTCTACCTCGGCCCCCAGCAAGCAACGCGTGGCCCTTGCTAGGAATGTGAAGAGTGGCTCCCACGGGCCTCCTTTCCCCCTGAGGTTCCTCAGAAGCGACCGGCCGCTCCTCCGGCACAGAGCAGTCACCATGCCAAAGTGGTGCACGGCCGCCTCTGCTCTGTGTCCCCGGAGGCATCGGGGAGTTCAGGCCATCCAGCGTGGCGCATGGATTCATGGCACCCCTGCACCCCCAGCTCTGCTGACGTGAAACACTAGCCCTTGCCTTGGGGCCTCAGGTCACCTTTCATTTGGCCGGAGCTGACTCTGCAGTGCAGTGGTATGAGTCCCTAGAAAGGCATTTGCCAGCACAGGATGGGCTTTGAGAGAAGGCAGCCTTGCTCGCCCACAGCGACTACCCTGCAGTGGAGAGACGTCGGGCCGCAAGCGCTGCTCAGGCAGCTTGGAAGGCCGAAACAAGTCGCTCGCACACGGGCAGAAGGCGTACTTTGCCATCAGTGTCCCACTTTCAGGCTTGATGACACAGCATGTTTATCTGAACGTTCTGTCTAGCTATCTAGTACAAGGGAACGAGGGCCCCCTTCTGGTAAGAAAGGTTTCCCGGTGGGGGGTGCCGTACGTGCAGGAGAGCGTTCCCCACGCTGTGCCAAGTTTGGTACTTGGTGACTCGGGGTGGTCCCGAACGTCCAGCATTGTCCCGGGGACAGCCGTCCAGCGTTTTCTTTTTCAGGCTGGACGTAAACAACTAGCTTCCAGGTGCCGAAGGGAGTCGTCCTTGAGGCGTCCCCTGGTTTCACTGGGGACGCACAGTGGTGTTTCTCAGAAGAGCCCAAATCGCTCCCTGGGGCACACCAGCATGGAATGTAAGGCTGCTCAGAACTGCGTTCCTGAGGCCGTTTGCAGGCTGAACAAACGGGAGGTGTCGAGCGAAGAGGGCAGCACTGTGCCTTTACTGCTGGCACATCCGTGCAGTTAAAGCAAACGGACGTTTCCACTCCGGCGGCTCAAACGCCACACAAGAGCTGGGCGGCACACAGTGCCCTCTCCCAAAACTTACAACGAACGTGAGTGCGCAATGAGTCCTGCGATACCTTACAGAGTTGACGCTCTCCTTTACCGCCTGCTTCCTCACTAGGGCGGCACGCTTCACTTTACTACTGGAAAACGCTGGACTTTGACTCGAGGCCACGGCTCACCTTTCTGTCGCCGGTAATCTCCGGAGTGCTCTTGGAGACGCTCCCAGCAAGGAACTGAGACCAGCGAGCCTGATGCGAGTAAACTCGCACGTTTTCCCTGAGGCCTTCTGGAGCAAAGAAAAGACGGGCCCCAGGAGTGTGCCTCAGGCACCCTTCTCGCCGCATCTCATCCACCCGGGGGGGAAATTACGTTTGGGCAGGGTCGCCCTGTTTCAAACGTGAGCTCAGACAGTTATCCTCAGTAGTTTCTGACTACCTCAAGGACACAGCGGGAGGAACAGGGCCTTTCCTCGGAGACACTTTCGGACACAGGGTCCCCTGCAGTGCATCCACTGCCTAGGTCGTGAAGTACCTGAGGCGGGCCTCAGTGCTCCGTCCCATACCTAGCTGTGTTAAGGGTGAAAGATGTACGTTTCTTCCGGCTGCACTCACAGCCTAGCTCGCGCTTCTGCGAGAGTGCCGTCCTGAGCGTTTCCCTGGACTGAGTCGTCAGCACGGGGTGTTTCTGAAGCACAGGTCCGTTTCAGTCAGTGAGGCCGATCGACTTGCAGGGAGGCTGCCCAGCGCTGCTCCCACGCGTCTCTGTTATGACTGGGACACTCTACCTCGGCCCCCAGCAAGCAACGCGTGGCCCTTGCTAGGAATGTGAAGAGTGGCTCCCACGGGCCTCCTTTCCCCCTGAGGTTCCTCAGAAGCGACCGGCCGCTCCTCCGGCACAGAGCAGTCACCATGCCAAAGTGGTGCACGGCCGCCTCTGCTCTGTGTCCCCGGAGGCATCGGGGAGTTCAGGCCATCCAGCGTGGCGCATGGATTCATGGCACCCCTGCACCCCCAGCTCTGCTGACGTGAAACACTAGCCCTTGCCTTTGGGGCCTCAGGTCACCTTTCATTTGGCCGGAGCTGACTCTGCAGTGCAGTGGTGTGAGTCCCTAGAAAGGCATTTGCCAGCACAGGATGGGCTTTGAGAGAAGGCAGCCTTGCTCGCCCACAGCGACTACCCTGCGGTGGAGAGACGTCGGGCCGCAAGCGCTGCTCAGGCAGCTTGGAAGGCCGAAACAAGTCGCTCGCACACGGGCAGAAGGCGTACTTTGCCATCAGTGTCCCACTTTCAGGCTTGATGACACAGCATGTTTATCTGAACGTTCTGTCTAGCTATCTAGTACAAGGGAACGAGGGCCCCCTTCTGGTAAGAAAGGTTTCCCGGTGGGGGGTGCCGTACGTGCAGGAGAGCGTTCCCCACGCTGTGCCAAGTTTGGTACTTGGTGACTCGGGGTGGTCCCGAACGTCCAGCATTGTCCCGGGGACAGCCGTCCAGCGTTTTCTTTTTCAGGCTGGACGTAAACAACTAGCTTCCAGGTGCCGAAGGGAGTCGTCCTTGAGGCGTCCCCTGGTTTCACTGGGGACGCACAGTGGTGTTTCTCAGAAGAGCCCAAATCGCTCCCTGGGGCACACCAGCATGGAATGTAAGGCTGCTCAGAACTGCGTTCCTGAGGCCGTTTGCAGGCTGAACAAACGGGAGGTGTCGAGCGAAGAGGGCAGCACTGTGCCTTTACTGCTGGCACATCCGTGCAGTTAAAGCAAACGGACGTTTCCACTCCGGCGGCTCAAACGCCACACAAGAGCTGGGCGGCACACAGTGCCCTCTCCCAAAACTTACAACGAACGTGAGTGCGCAATGAGTCCTGCGATACCTTACAGAGTTGACGCTCTCCTTTACCGCCTGCTTCCTCACTAGGGCGGCACGCTTCACTTTACTACTGGAAAACGCTGGACTTTGACTCGAGGCCACGGCTCACCTTTCTGTCGCCGGTAATCTCCGGAATGCTCTTGGAGACGCTCCCAGCAAGGAACTGAGACCAGCGAGCCTGATGCGAGTAAACTCGCACTTTTTCCCTGAGGCCTTCTGGAGCAAAGAAAAGACGGGCCCCAGGAGTGTGCCTCAGGCACCCTTCTCGCCGCATCTCATCCACCCGGGGGGGGAAATTACGTTTGGGCAGGGTCGCCCTGTTTCAAACGTGAGCTCAGACAGTTATCCTCAGTAGTTTTCTGACTACCTCAAGGAAACAGCGGGAGGAACAGGGCCTTTCCTCGGAGACACTTTCGGACACAGGGTCCCCTGCAGTGCATCCACTGCCTAGGTCGTGAAGTACCTGAGGCGGGCCTCAGTGCTCCGTCCCATACCTAGCTGTGTTAAGGGTGAAAGATGTACGTTTCTTCCGGCTGCACTCACAGCCTAGCTCGCGCTTCTGCGAGAGTGCCGTCCTGAGCGTTTCCCTGGACTGAGTCGTCAGCACGGGGTGTTTCTGAAGCACAGGTCCGTTTCAGTCAGTGAGGCCGATCGACTTGCAGGGAGGCTGCCCAGCGCTGCTCCCACGCGTCTCTGTTATGACTGGGACACTCTACCTCGGCCCCCAGCAAGCAACGCGTGGCCCTTGCTAGGAATGTGAAGAGTGGCTCCCACGGGCCTCCTTTCCCCCTGAGGTTCCTCAGAAGCGACCGGCCGCTCCTCCGGCACAGAGCAGTCACCATGCCAAAGTGGTGCACGGCCGCCTCTGCTCTGTGTCCCCGGAGGCATCGGGGAGTTCAGGCCATCCAGCGTGGCGCATGGATTCATGGCACCCCTGCACCCCCAGCTCTGCTGACGTGAAACACTAGCCCTTGCCTTTGGGGCCTCAGGTCACCTTTCATTTGGCCGGAGCTGACTCTGCAGTGCAGTGGTGTGAGTCCCTAGAAAGGCATTTGCCAGCACAGGATGGGCTTTGAGAGAAGGCAGCCTTGCTCGCCCACAGCGACTACCCTGCGGTGGAGAGACGTCGGGCCGCAAGCGCTGCTCAGGCAGCTTGGAAGGCCGAAACAAGTCGCTCGCACACGGGCAGAAGGCGTACTTTGCCATCAGTGTCCCACTTTCAGGCTTGATGACACAGCATGTTTATCTGAACGTTCTGTCTAGCTATCTAGTACAAGGGAACGAGGGCCCCCTTCTGGTAAGAAAGGTTTCCCGGTGGGGGGTGCCGTACGTGCAGGAGAGCGTTCCCCACGCTGTGCCAAGTTTGGTACTTGGTGACTCGGGGTGGTCCCGAACGTCCAGCATTGTCCCGGGGACAGCCGTCCAGCGTTTTCTTTTTCAGGCTGGACGTAAACAACTAGCTTCCAGGTGCCGAAGGGAGTCGTCCTTGAGGCGTCCCCTGGTTTCACTGGGGACGCACAGTGGTGTTTCTCAGAAGAGCCCAAATCGCTCCCTGGGGCACACCAGCATGGAATGTAAGGCTGCTCAGAACTGCGTTCCTGAGGCCGTTTGCAGGCTGAACAAACGGGAGGTGTCGAGCGAAGAGGGCAGCACTGTGCCTTTACTGCTGGCACATCCGTGCAGTTAAAGCAAACGGACGTTTCCACTCCGGCGGCTCAAACGCCACACAAGAGCTGGGCGGCACACAGTGCCCTCTCCCAAAACTTACAACGAACGTGAGTGCGCAATGAGTCCTGCGATACCTTACAGAGTTGACGCTCTCCTTTACCGCCTGCTTCCTCACTAGGGCGGCACGCTTCACTTTACTACTGGAAAACGCTGGACTTTGACTCGAGGCCACGGCTCACCTTTCTGTCGCCGGTAATCTCCGGAGTGCTCTTGGAGACGCTCCCAGCAAGGAACTGAGACCAGCGAGCCTGATGCGAGTAAACTCGCACGTTTTCCCTGAGGCCTTCTGGAGCAAAGAAAAGACGGGCCCCAGGAGTGTGCCTCAGGCACCCTTCTCGCCGCATCTCATCCACCCGGGGGGGAAATTACGTTTGGGCAGGGTCGCCCTGTTTCAAACGTGAGCTCAGACAGTTATCCTCAGTAGTTTCTGACTACCTCAAGGACACAGCGGGAGGAACAGGGCCTTTCCTCGGAGACACTTTCGGACACAGGGTCCCCTGCAGTGCATCCACTGCCTAGGTCGTGAAGTACCTGAGGCGGGCCTCAGTGCTCCGTCCCATACCTAGCTGTGTTAAGGGTGAAAGATGTACGTTTCTTCCGGCTGCACTCACAGCCTAGCTCGCGCTTCTGCGAGAGTGCCGTCCTGAGCGTTTCCCTGGACTGAGTCGTCAGCACGGGGTGTTTCTGAAGCACAGGTCCGTTTCAGTCAGTGAAGCCGATCGACTTGCAGGGAGGCTGCCCAGCGCTGCTCCCACGCGTCTCTGTTATGACTGGGACACTCTACCTCGGCCCCCAGCAAGCAACGCGTGGCCCTTGCTAGGAATGTGAAGAGTGGCTCCCACGGGCCTCCTTTCCCCCTGAGGTTCCTCAGAAGCGACCGGCCGCTCCTCCGGCACAGAGCAGTCACCATGCCAAAGTGGTGCACGGCCGCCTCTGCTCTGTGTCCCCGGAGGCATCGGGGAGTTCAGGCCATCCAGCGTGGCGCATGGATTCATGGCACCCCTGCACCCCCAGCTCTGCTGACGTGAAACACTAGCCCTTGCCTTGGGGCCTCAGGTCACCTTTCATTTGGCCGGAGCTGACTCTGCAGTGCAGTGGTATGAGTCCCTAGAAAGGCATTTGCCAGCACAGGATGGGCTTTGAGAGAAGGCAGCCTTGCTCGCCCACAGCGACTACCCTGCAGTGGAGAGACGTCGGGCCGCAAGCGCTGCTCAGGCAGCTTGGAAGGCCGAAACAAGTCGCTCGCACACGGGCAGAAGGCGTACTTTGCCATCAGTGTCCCACTTTCAGGCTTGATGACACAGCATGTTTATCTGAACGTTCTGTCTAGCTATCTAGTACAAGGGAACGAGGGCCCCCTTCTGGTAAGAAAGGTTTCCCGGTGGGGGGTGCCGTACGTGCAGGAGAGCGTTCCCCACGCTGTGCCAAGTTTGGTACTTGGTGACTCGGGGTGGTCCCGAACGTCCAGCATTGTCCCGGGGACAGCCGTCCAGCGTTTTCTTTTTCAGGCTGGACGTAAACAACTAGCTTCCAGGTGCCGAAGGGAGTCGTCCTTGAGGCGTCCCCTGGTTTCACTGGGGACGCACAGTGGTGTTTCTCAGAAGAGCCCAAATCGCTCCCTGGGGCACACCAGCATGGAATGTAAGGCTGCTCAGAACTGCGTTCCTGAGGCCGTTTGCAGGCTGAACAAACGGGAGGTGTCGAGCGAAGAGGGCAGCACTGTGCCTTTACTGCTGGCACATCCGTGCAGTTAAAGCAAACGGACGTTTCCACTCCGGCGGCTCAAACGCCACACAAGAGCTGGGCGGCACACAGTGCCCTCTCCCAAAACTTACAACGAACGTGAGTGCGCAATGAGTCCTGCGATACCTTACAGAGTTGACGCTCTCCTTTACCGCCTGCTTCCTCACTAGGGCGGCACGCTTCACTTTACTACTGGAAAACGCTGGACTTTGACTCGAGGCCACGGCTCACCTTTCTGTCGCCGGTAATCTCCGGAGTGCTCTTGGAGACGCTCCCAGCAAGGAACTGAGACCAGCGAGCCTGATGCGAGTAAACTCGCACGTTTTCCCTGAGGCCTTCTGGAGCAAAGAAAAGACGGGCCCCAGGAGTGTGCCTCAGGCACCCTTCTCGCCGCATCTCATCCACCCGGGGGGGAAATTACGTTTGGGCAGGGTCGCCCTGTTTCAAACGTGAGCTCAGACAGTTATCCTCAGTAGTTTCTGACTACCTCAAGGACACAGCGGGAGGAACAGGGCCTTTCCTCGGAGACACTTTCGGACACAGGGTCCCCTGCAGTGCATCCACTGCCTAGGTCGTGAAGTACCTGAGGCGGGCCTCAGTGCTCCGTCCCATACCTAGCTGTGTTAAGGGTGAAAGATGTACGTTTCTTCCGGCTGCACTCACAGCCTAGCTCGCGCTTCTGCGAGAGTGCCGTCCTGAGCGTTTCCCTGGACTGAGTCGTCAGCACGGGGTGTTTCTGAAGCACAGGTCCGTTTCAGTCAGTGAGGCCGATCGACTTGCAGGGAGGCTGCCCAGCGCTGCTCCCACGCGTCTCTGTTATGACTGGGACACTCTACCTCGGCCCCCAGCAAGCAACGCGTGGCCCTTGCTAGGAATGTGAAGAGTGGCTCCCACGGGCCTCCTTTCCCCCTGAGGTTCCTCAGAAGCGACCGGCCGCTCCTCCGGCACAGAGCAGTCACCATGCCAAAGTGGTGCACGGCCGCCTCTGCTCTGTGTCCCCGGAGGCATCGGGGAGTTCAGGCCATCCAGCGTGGCGCATGGATTCATGGCACCCCTGCACCCCCAGCTCTGCTGACGTGAAACACTAGCCCTTGCCTTTGGGGCCTCAGGTCACCTTTCATTTGGCCGGAGCTGACTCTGCAGTGCAGTGGTGTGAGTCCCTAGAAAGGCATTTGCCAGCACAGGATGGGCTTTGAGAGAAGGCAGCCTTGCTCGCCCACAGCGACTACCCTGCGGTGGAGAGACGTCGGGCCGCAAGCGCTGCTCAGGCAGCTTGGAAGGCCGAAACAAGTCGCTCGCACACGGGCAGAAGGCGTACTTTGCCATCAGTGTCCCACTTTCAGGCTTGATGACACAGCATGTTTATCTGAACGTTCTGTCTAGCTATCTAGTACAAGGGAACGAGGGCCCCCTTCTGGTAAGAAAGGTTTCCCGGTGGGGGGTGCCGTACGTGCAGGAGAGCGTTCCCCACGCTGTGCCAAGTTTGGTACTTGGTGACTCGGGGTGGTCCCGAACGTCCAGCATTGTCCCGGGGACAGCCGTCCAGCGTTTTCTTTTTCAGGCTGGACGTAAACAACTAGCTTCCAGGTGCCGAAGGGAGTCGTCCTTGAGGCGTCCCCTGGTTTCACTGGGGAGGCACAGTGGTGTTTCTCAGAAGAGCCCAAATCGCTCCCTGGGGCACACCAGCATGGAATGTAAGGCTGCTCAGAACTGCGTTCCTGAGGCCGTTTGCAGGCTGAACAAACGGGAGGTGTCGAGCGAAGAGGGCAGCACTGTGCCTTTACTGCTGGCACATCCGTGCAGTTAAAGCAAACGGACGTTTCCACTCCGGCGGCTCAAACGCCACACAAGAGCTGGGCGGCACACAGTGCCCTCTCCCAAAACTTACAACGAACGTGAGTGCGCAATGAGTCCTGCGATACCTTACAGAGTTGACGCTCTCCTTTACCGCCTGCTTCCTCACTAGGGCGGCACGCTTCACTTTACTACTGGAAAACGCTGGACTTTGACTCGAGGCCACGGCTCACCTTTCTGTCGCCGGTAATCTCCGGAATGCTCTTGGAGACGCTCCCAGCAAGGAACTGAGACCAGCGAGCCTGATGCGAGTAAACTCGCACTTTTTCCCTGAGGCCTTCTGGAGCAAAGAAAAGACGGGCCCCAGGAGTGTGCCTCAGGCACCCTTCTCGCCGCATCTCATCCACCCGGGGGGGGAAATTACGTTTGGGCAGGGTCGCCCTGTTTCAAACGTGAGCTCAGACAGTTATCCTCAGTAGTTTTCTGACTACCTCAAGGAAACAGCGGGAGGAACAGGGCCTTTCCTCGGAGACACTTTCGGACACAGGGTCCCCTGCAGTGCATCCACTGCCTAGGTCGTGAAGTACCTGAGGCGGGCCTCAGTGCTCCGTCCCATACCTAGCTGTGTTAAGGGTGAAAGATGTACGTTTCTTCCGGCTGCACTCACAGCCTAGCTCGCGCTTCTGCGAGAGTGCCGTCCTGAGCGTTTCCCTGGACTGAGTCGTCAGCACGGGGTGTTTCTGAAGCACAGGTCCGTTTCAGTCAGTGAGGCCGATCGACTTGCAGGGAGGCTGCCCAGCGCTGCTCCCACGCGTCTCTGTTATGACTGGGACACTCTACCTCGGCCCCCAGCAAGCAACGCGTGGCCCTTGCTAGGAATGTGAAGAGTGGCTCCCACGGGCCTCCTTTCCCCCTGAGGTTCCTCAGAAGCGACCGGCCGCTCCTCCGGCACAGAGCAGTCACCATGCCAAAGTGGTGCACGGCCGCCTCTGCTCTGTGTCCCCGGAGGCATCGGGGAGTTCAGGCCATCCAGCGTGGCGCATGGATTCATGGCACCCCTGCACCCCCAGCTCTGCTGACGTGAAACACTAGCCCTTGCCTTTGGGGCCTCAGGTCACCTTTCATTTGGCCGGAGCTGACTCTGCAGTGCAGTGGTATGAGTCCCTAGAAAGGCATTTGCCAGCACAGGATGGGCTTTGAGAGAAGGCAGCCTTGCTCGCCCACAGCGACTACCCTGCAGTGGAGAGACGTCGGGCCGCAAGCGCTGCTCAGGCAGCTTGGAAGGCCGAAACAAGTCGCTCGCACACGGGCAGAAGGCGTACTTTGCCATCAGTGTCCCACTTTCAGGCTTGATGACACAGCATGTTTATCTGAACGTTCTGTCTAGCTATCTAGTACAAGGGAACGAGGGCCCCCTTCTGGTAAGAAAGGTTTCCCGGTGGGGGGTGCCGTACGTGCAGGAGAGCGTTCCCCACGCTGTGCCAAGTTTGGTACTTGGTGACTCGGGGTGGTCCCGAACGTCCAGCATTGTCCCGGGGACAGCCGTCCAGCGTTTTCTTTTTCAGGCTGGACGTAAACAACTAGCTTCCAGGTGCCGAAGGGAGTCGTCCTTGAGGCGTCCCCTGGTTTCACTGGGGACGCACAGTGGTGTTTCTCAGAAGAGCCCAAATCGCTCCCTGGGGCACACCAGCATGGAATGTAAGGCTGCTCAGAACTGCGTTCCTGAGGCCGTTTGCAGGCTGAACAAACGGGAGGTGTCGAGCGAAGAGGGCAGCACTGTGCCTTTACTGCTGGCACATCCGTGCAGTTAAAGCAAACGGACGTTTCCACTCCGGCGGCTCAAACGCCACACAAGAGCTGGGCGGCACACAGTGCCCTCTCCCAAAACTTACAACGAACGTGAGTGCGCAATGAGTCCTGCGATACCTTACAGAGTTGACGCTCTCCTTTACCGCCTGCTTCCTCACTAGGGCGGCACGCTTCACTTTACTACTGGAAAACGCTGGACTTTGACTCGAGGCCACGGCTCACCTTTCTGTCGCCGGTAATCTCCGGAGTGCTCTTGGAGACGCTCCCAGCAAGGAACTGAGACCAGCGAGCCTGATGCGAGTAAACTCGCACGTTTTCCCTGAGGCCTTCTGGAGCAAAGAAAAGACGGGCCCCAGGAGTGTGCCTCAGGCACCCTTCTCGCCGCATCTCATCCACCCGGGGGGGAAATTACGTTTGGGCAGGGTCGCCCTGTTTCAAACGTGAGCTCAGACAGTTATCCTCAGTAGTTTCTGACTACCTCAAGGACACAGCGGGAGGAACAGGGCCTTTCCTCGGAGACACTTTCGGACACAGGGTCCCCTGCAGTGCATCCACTGCCTAGGTCGTGAAGTACCTGAGGCGGGCCTCAGTGCTCCGTCCCATACCTAGCTGTGTTAAGGGTGAAAGATGTACGTTTCTTCCGGCTGCACTCACAGCCTAGCTCGCGCTTCTGCGAGAGTGCCGTCCTGAGCGTTTCCCTGGACTGAGTCGTCAGCACGGGGTGTTTCTGAAGCACAGGTCCGTTTCAGTCAGTGAAGCCGATCGACTTGCAGGGAGGCTGCCCAGCGCTGCTCCCACGCGTCTCTGTTATGACTGGGACACTCTACCTCGGCCCCCAGCAAGCAACGCGTGGCCCTTGCTAGGAATGTGAAGAGTGGCTCCCACGGGCCTCCTTTCCCCCTGAGGTTCCTCAGAAGCGACCGGCCGCTCCTCCGGCACAGAGCAGTCACCATGCCAAAGTGGTGCACGGCCGCCTCTGCTCTGTGTCCCCGGAGGCATCGGGGAGTTCAGGCCATCCAGCGTGGCGCATGGATTCATGGCACCCCTGCACCCCCAGCTCTGCTGACGTGAAACACTAGCCCTTGCCTTGGGGCCTCAGGTCACCTTTCATTTGGCCGGAGCTGACTCTGCAGTGCAGTGGTATGAGTCCCTAGAAAGGCATTTGCCAGCACAGGATGGGCTTTGAGAGAAGGCAGCCTTGCTCGCCCACAGCGACTACCCTGCAGTGGAGAGACGTCGGGCCGCAAGCGCTGCTCAGGCAGCTTGGAAGGCCGAAACAAGTCGCTCGCACACGGGCAGAAGGCGTACTTTGCCATCAGTGTCCCACTTTCAGGCTTGATGACACAGCATGTTTATCTGAACGTTCTGTCTAGCTATCTAGTACAAGGGAACGAGGGCCCCCTTCTGGTAAGAAAGGTTTCCCGGTGGGGGGTGCCGTACGTGCAGGAGAGCGTTCCCCACGCTGTGCCAAGTTTGGTACTTGGTGACTCGGGGTGGTCCCGAACGTCCAGCATTGTCCCGGGGACAGCCGTCCAGCGTTTTCTTTTTCAGGCTGGACGTAAACAACTAGCTTCCAGGTGCCGAAGGGAGTCGTCCTTGAGGCGTCCCCTGGTTTCACTGGGGAGGCACAGTGGTGTTTCTCAGAAGAGCCCAAATCGCTCCCTGGGGCACACCAGCATGGAATGTAAGGCTGCTCAGAACTGCGTTCCTGAGGCCGTTTGCAGGCTGAACAAACGGGAGGTGTCGAGCGAAGAGGGCAGCACTGTGCCTTTACTGCTGGCACATCCGTGCAGTTAAAGCAAACGGACGTTTCCACTCCGGCGGCTCAAACGCCACACAAGAGCTGGGCGGCACACAGTGCCCTCTCCCAAAACTTACAACGAACGTGAGTGCGCAATGAGTCCTGCGATACCTTACAGAGTTGACGCTCTCCTTTACCGCCTGCTTCCTCACTAGGGCGGCACGCTTCACTTTACTACTGGAAAACGCTGGACTTTGACTCGAGGCCACGGCTCACCTTTCTGTCGCCGGTAATCTCCGGAGTGCTCTTGGAGACGCTCCCAGCAAGGAACTGAGACCAGCGAGCCTGATGCGAGTAAACTCGCACGTTTTCCCTGAGGCCTTCTGGAGCAAAGAAAAGACGGGCCCCAGGAGTGTGCCTCAGGCACCCTTCTCGCCGCATCTCATCCACCCGGGGGGGAAATTACGTTTGGGCAGGGTCGCCCTGTTTCAAACGTGAGCTCAGACAGTTATCCTCAGTAGTTTCTGACTACCTCAAGGACACAGCGGGAGGAACAGGGCCTTTCCTCGGAGACACTTTCGGACACAGGGTCCCCTGCAGTGCATCCACTGCCTAGGTCGTGAAGTACCTGAGGCGGGCCTCAGTGCTCCGTCCCATACCTAGCTGTGTTAAGGGTGAAAGATGTACGTTTCTTCCGGCTGCACTCACAGCCTAGCTCGCGCTTCTGCGAGAGTGCCGTCCTGAGCGTTTCCCTGGACTGAGTCGTCAGCACGGGGTGTTTCTGAAGCACAGGTCCGTTTCAGTCAGTGAGGCCGATCGACTTGCAGGGAGGCTGCCCAGCGCTGCTCCCACGCGTCTCTGTTATGACTGGGACACTCTACCTCGGCCCCCAGCAAGCAACGCGTGGCCCTTGCTAGGAATGTGAAGAGTGGCTCCCACGGGCCTCCTTTCCCCCTGAGGTTCCTCAGAAGCGACCGGCCGCTCCTCCGGCACAGAGCAGTCACCATGCCAAAGTGGTGCACGGCCGCCTCTGCTCTGTGTCCCCGGAGGCATCGGGGAGTTCAGGCCATCCAGCGTGGCGCATGGATTCATGGCACCCCTGCACCCCCAGCTCTGCTGACGTGAAACACTAGCCCTTGCCTTTGGGGCCTCAGGTCACCTTTCATTTGGCCGGAGCTGACTCTGCAGTGCAGTGGTGTGAGTCCCTAGAAAGGCATTTGCCAGCACAGGATGGGCTTTGAGAGAAGGCAGCCTTGCTCGCCCACAGCGACTACCCTGCGGTGGAGAGACGTCGGGCCGCAAGCGCTGCTCAGGCAGCTTGGAAGGCCGAAACAAGTCGCTCGCACACGGGCAGAAGGCGTACTTTGCCATCAGTGTCCCACTTTCAGGCTTGATGACACAGCATGTTTATCTGAACGTTCTGTCTAGCTATCTAGTACAAGGGAACGAGGGCCCCCTTCTGGTAAGAAAGGTTTCCCGGTGGGGGGTGCCGTACGTGCAGGAGAGCGTTCCCCACGCTGTGCCAAGTTTGGTACTTGGTGACTCGGGGTGGTCCCGAACGTCCAGCATTGTCCCGGGGACAGCCGTCCAGCGTTTTCTTTTTCAGGCTGGACGTAAACAACTAGCTTCCAGGTGCCGAAGGGAGTCGTCCTTGAGGCGTCCCCTGGTTTCACTGGGGACGCACAGTGGTGTTTCTCAGAAGAGCCCAAATCGCTCCCTGGGGCACACCAGCATGGAATGTAAGGCTGCTCAGAACTGCGTTCCTGAGGCCGTTTGCAGGCTGAACAAACGGGAGGTGTCGAGCGAAGAGGGCAGCACTGTGCCTTTACTGCTGGCACATCCGTGCAGTTAAAGCAAACGGACGTTTCCACTCCGGCGGCTCAAACGCCACACAAGAGCTGGGCGGCACACAGTGCCCTCTCCCAAAACTTACAACGAACGTGAGTGCGCAATGAGTCCTGCGATACCTTACAGAGTTGACGCTCTCCTTTACCGCCTGCTTCCTCACTAGGGCGGCACGCTTCACTTTACTACTGGAAAACGCTGGACTTTGACTCGAGGCCACGGCTCACCTTTCTGTCGCCGGTAATCTCCGGAATGCTCTTGGAGACGCTCCCAGCAAGGAACTGAGACCAGCGAGCCTGATGCGAGTAAACTCGCACGTTTTCCCTGAGGCCTTCTGGAGCAAAGAAAAGACGGGCCCCAGGAGTGTGCCTCAGGCACCCTTCTCGCCGCATCTCATCCACCCGGGGGGGGGGAAATTACGTTTGGGCAGGGTCGCCCTGTTTCAAACGTGAGCTCAGACAGTTATCCTCAGTAGTTTTCTGACTACCTCAAGGAAACAGCGGGAGGAACAGGGCCTTTCCTCGGAGACACTTTCGGACACAGGGTCCCCTGCAGTGCATCCACTGCCTAGGTCGTGAAGTACCTGAGGCGGGCCTCAGTGCTCCGTCCCATACCTAGCTGTGTTAAGGGTGAAAGATGTACGTTTCTTCAGGCTGCACTCACAGCCTAGCTCGCGCTTCTGCGAGAGTGCCGTCCTGAGCGTTTCCCTGGACTGAGTCGTCAGCACGGGGTGTTTCTGAAGCACAGGTCCGTTTCAGTCAGTGAGGCCGATCGACTTGCAGGGAGGCTGCCCAGCGCTGCTCCCACGCGTCTCTGTTATGACTGGGACACTCTACCTCGGCCCCCAGCAAGCAACGCGTGGCCCTTGCTAGGAATGTGAAGAGTGGCTCCCACGGGCCTCCTTTCCCCCTGAGGTTCCTCAGAAGCGACCGGCCGCTCCTCCGGCACAGAGCAGTCACCATGCCAAAGTGGTGCACGGCCGCCTCTGCTCTGTGTCCCCGGAGGCATCGGGGAGTTCAGGCCATCCAGCGTGGCGCATGGATTCATGGCACCCCTGCACCCCCAGCTCTGCTGACGTGAAACACTAGCCCTTGCCTTTGGGGCCTCAGGTCACCTTTCATTTGGCCGGAGCTGACTCTGCAGTGCAGTGGTGTGAGTCCCTAGAAAGGCATTTGCCAGCACAGGATGGGCTTTGAGAGAAGGCAGCCTTGCTCGCCCACAGCGACTACCCTGCGGTGGAGAGACGTCGGGCCGCAAGCGCTGCTCAGGCAGCTTGGAAGGCCGAAACAAGTCGCTCGCACACGGGCAGAAGGCGTACTTTGCCATCAGTGTCCCACTTTCAGGCTTGATGACACAGCATGTTTATCTGAACGTTCTGTCTAGCTATCTAGTACAAGGGAACGAGGGCCCCCTTCTGGTAAGAAAGGTTTCCCGGTGGGGGGTGCCGTACGTGCAGGAGAGCGTTCCCCACGCTGTGCCAAGTTTGGTACTTGGTGACTCGGGGTGGTCCCGAACGTCCAGCATTGTCCCGGGGACAGCCGTCCAGCGTTTTCTTTTTCAGGCTGGACGTAAACAACTAGCTTCCAGGTGCCGAAGGGAGTCGTCCTTGAGGCGTCCCCTGGTTTCACTGGGGACGCACAGTGGTGTTTCTCAGAAGAGCCCAAATCGCTCCCTGGGGCACACCAGCATGGAATGTAAGCCTGCTCAGAACTGCGTTCCTGAGGCCGTTTGCAGGCTGAACAAACGGGAGGTGTCGAGCGAAGAGGGCAGCACTGTGCCTTTACTGCTGGCACATCCGTGCAGTTAAAGCAAACGGACGTTTCCACTCCGGCGGCTCAAACGCCACACAAGAGCTGGGCGGCACACAGTGCCCTCTCCCAAAACTTACAACGAACGTGAGTGCGCAATGAGTCCTGCGATACCTTACAGAGTTGACGCTCTCCTTTACCGCCTGCTTCCTCACTAGGGCGGCACGCTTCACTTTACTACTGGAAAACGCTGGACTTTGACTCGAGGCCACGGCTCACCTTTCTGTCGCCGGTAATCTCCGGAATGCTCTTGGAGACGCTCCCAGCAAGGAACTGAGACCAGCGAGCCTGATGCGAGTAAACTCGCACGTTTTCCCTGAGGCCTTCTGGAGCAAAGAAAAGACGGGCCCCAGGAGTGTGCCTCAGGCACCCTTCTCGCCGCATCTCATCCACCCGGGGGGGAAATTACGTTTGGGCAGGGTCGCCCTGTTTCAAACGTGAGCTCAGACAGTTATCCTCAGTAGTTTTCTGACTACCTCAAGGAAACAGCGGGAGGAACAGGGCCTTTCCTCGGAGACACTTTCGGACACAGGGTCCCCTGCAGTGCATCCACTGCCTAGGTCGTGAAGTACCTGAGGCGGGCCTCAGTGCTCCGTCCCATACCTAGCTGTGTTAAGGGTGAAAGATGTACGTTTCTTCCGGCTGCACTCACAGCCTAGCTCGCGCTTCTGCGAGAGTGCCGTCCTGAGCGTTTCCCTGGACTGAGTCGTCAGCACGGGGTGTTTCTGAAGCACAGGTCCGTTTCAGTCAGTGAAGCCGATCGACTTGCAGGGAGGCTGCCCAGCGCTGCTCCCACGCGTCTCTGTTATGACTGGGACACTCTACCTCGGCCCCCAGGAAGCAACGCGTGGCCCTTGCTAGGAATGTGAAGAGTGGCTCCCACGGGCCTCCTTTCCCCCTGAGGTTCCTCAGAAGCGACCGGCCGCTCCTCCGGCACAGAGCAGTCACCATGCCAAAGTGGTGCACGGCCGCCTCTGCTCTGTGTCCCCGGAGGCATCGGGGAGTTCAGGCCATCCAACGTGGCGCATGGATTCATGGCACCCCTGCACCCCCAGCTCTGCTGACGTGAAACACTAGCCCTTGCCTTGGGGCCTCAGGTCACCTTTCATTTGGCCGGAGCTGACTCTGCAGTGCAGTGGTATGAGTCCCTAGAAAGGCATTTGCCAGCACAGGATGGGCTTTGAGAGAACGCAGCCTTGCTCGCCCACAGCGACTACCCTGCGGTGGAGAGACGTCGGGCCGCAAGCGCTGCTCAGGCAGCTTGGAAGGCCGAAACAAGTCGCTCGCACACGGGCAGAAGGCGTACTTTGCCATCAGTGTCCCACTTTCAGGCTTGATGACACAGCATGTTTATCTGAACGTTCTGTCTAGCTATCTAGTACAAGGGAACGAGGGCCCCCTTCTGGTAAGAAAGGTTTCCCGGTGGGGGGTGCCGTACGTGCAGGAGAGCGTTCCCCACGCTGTGCCAAGTTTGGTACTTGGTGACTCGGGGTGGTCCCGAACGTCCAGCATTGTCCCGGGGACAGCCGTCCAGCGTTTTCTTTTTCAGGCTGGACGTAAACAACTAGCTTCCAGGTGCCGAAGGGAGTCGTCCTTGAGGCGTCCCCTGGTTTCACTGGGGACGCACAGTGGTGTTTCTCAGAAGAGCCCAAATCGCTCCCTGGGGCACACCAGCATGGAATGTAAGGCTGCTCAGAACTGCGTTCCTGAGGCCGTTTGCAGGCTGAACAAACGGGAGGTGTCGAGCGAAGAGGGCAGCACTGTGCCTTTACTGCTGGCACATCCGTGCAGTTAAAGCAAACGGACGTTTCCACTCCGGCGGCTCAAACGCCACACAAGAGCTGGGCGGCACACAGTGCCCTCTCCCAAAACTTACAACGAACGTGAGTGCGCAATGAGTCCTGCGATACCTTACAGAGTTGACGCTCTCCTTTACCGCCTGCTTCCTCACTAGGGCGGCACGCTTCACTTTACTACTGGAAAACGCTGGACTTTGACTCGAGGCCACGGCTCACCTTTCTGTCGCCGGTAATCTCCGGAGTGTTCTTGGAGACGCTCCCAGCAAGGAACTGAGACCAGCGAGCCTGATGCGAGTAAACTCGCACGTTTTCCCTGAGGCCTTCTGGAGCAAAGAAAAGACGGGCCCCAGGAGTGTGCCTCAGGCACCCTTCTCGCCGCATCTCATCCACCCGGGGGGGAAATTACGTTTGGGCAGGGTCGCCCTGTTTCAAACGTGAGCTCAGACAGTTATCCTCAGTAGTTTCTGACTACCTCAAGGACACAGCGGGAGGAACAGGGCCTTTCCTCGGAGACACTTTCGGACACAGGGTCCCCTGCAGTGCATCCACTGCCTAGGTCGTGAAGTACCTGAGGCGGGCCTCAGTGCTCCGTCCCATACCTAGCTGTGTTAAGGGTGAAAGATGTACGTTTCTTCCGGCTGCACTCACAGCCTAGCTCGCGCTTCTGCGAGAGTGCCGTCCTGAGCGTTTCCCTGGACTGAGTCGTCAGCACGGGGTGTTTCTGAAGCACAGGTCCGTTTCAGTCAGTGAGGCCGATCGACTTGCAGGGAGGCTGCCCAGCGCTGCTCCCACGCGTCTCTGTTATGACTGGGACACTCTACCTCGGCCCCCAGCAAGCAACGCGTGGCCCTTGCTAGGAATGTGAAGAGTGGCTCCCACGGGCCTCCTTTCCCCCTGAGGTTCCTCAGAAGCGACCGGCCGCTCCTCCGGCACAGAGCAGTCACCATGCCAAAGTGGTGCACGGCCGCCTCTGCTCTGTGTCCCCGGAGGCATCGGGGAGTTCAGGCCATCCAGCGTGGCGCATGGATTCATGGCACCCCTGCACCCCCAGCTCTGCTGACGTGAAACACTAGCCCTTGCCTTTGGGGCCTCAGGTCACCTTTCATTTGGCCGGAGCTGACTCTGCAGTGCAGTGGTGTGAGTCCCTAGAAAGGCATTTGCCAGCACAGGATGGGCTTTGAGAGAAGGCAGCCTTGCTCGCCCACAGCGACTACCCTGCGGTGGAGAGACGTCGGGCCGCAAGCGCTGCTCAGGCAGCTTGGAAGGCCGAAACAAGTCGCTCGCACACGGGCAGAAGGCGTACTTTGCCATCAGTGTCCCACTTTCAGGCTTGATGACACAGCATGTTTATCTGAACGTTCTGTCTAGCTATCTAGTACAAGGGAACGAGGGCCCCCTTCTGGTAAGAAAGGTTTCCCGGTGGGGGGTGCCGTACGTGCAGGAGAGCGTTCCCCACGCTGTGCCAAGTTTGGTACTTGGTGACTCGGGGTGGTCCCGAACGTCCAGCATTGTCCCGGGGACAGCCGTCCAGCGTTTTCTTTTTCAGGCTGGACGTAAACAACTAGCTTCCAGGTGCCGAAGGGAGTCGTCCTTGAGGCGTCCCCTGGTTTCACTGGGGAGGCACAGTGGTGTTTCTCAGAAGAGCCCAAATCGCTCCCTGGGGCACACCAGCATGGAATGTAAGGCTGCTCAGAACTGCGTTCCTGAGGCCGTTTGCAGGCTGAACAAACGGGAGGTGTCGAGCGAAGAGGGCAGCACTGTGCCTTTACTGCTGGCACATCCGTGCAGTTAAAGCAAACGGACGTTTCCACTCCGGCGGCTCAAACGCCACACAAGAGCTGGGCGGCACACAGTGCCCTCTCCCAAAACTTACAACGAACGTGAGTGCGCAATGAGTCCTGCGATACCTTACAGAGTTGACGCTCTCCTTTACCGCCTGCTTCCTCACTAGGGCGGCACGCTTCACTTTACTACTGGAAAACGCTGGACTTTGACTCGAGGCCACGGCTCACCTTTCTGTCGCCGGTAATCTCCGGAATGCTCTTGGAGACGCTCCCAGCAAGGAACTGAGACCAGCGAGCCTGATGCGAGTAAACTCGCACTTTTTCCCTGAGGCCTTCTGGAGCAAAGAAAAGACGGGCCCCAGGAGTGTGCCTCAGGCACCCTTCTCGCCGCATCTCATCCACCCGGGGGGGGAAATTACGTTTGGGCAGGGTCGCCCTGTTTCAAACGTGAGCTCAGACAGTTATCCTCAGTAGTTTTCTGACTACCTCAAGGAAACAGCGGGAGGAACAGGGCCTTTCCTCGGAGACACTTTCGGACACAGGGTCCCCTGCAGTGCATCCACTGCCTAGGTCGTGAAGTACCTGAGGCGGGCCTCAGTGCTCCGTCCCATACCTAGCTGTGTTAAGGGTGAAAGATGTACGTTTCTTCCGGCTGCACTCACAGCCTAGCTCGCGCTTCTGCGAGAGTGCCGTCCTGAGCGTTTCCCTGGACTGAGTCGTCAGCACGGGGTGTTTCTGAAGCACAGGTCCGTTTCAGTCAGTGAGGCCGATCGACTTGCAGGGAGGCTGCCCAGCGCTGCTCCCACGCGTCTCTGTTATGACTGGGACACTCTACCTCGGCCCCCAGCAAGCAACGCGTGGCCCTTGCTAGGAATGTGAAGAGTGGCTCCCACGGGCCTCCTTTCCCCCTGAGGTTCCTCAGAAGCGACCGGCCGCTCCTCCGGCACAGAGCAGTCACCATGCCAAAGTGGTGCACGGCCGCCTCTGCTCTGTGTCCCCGGAGGCATCGGGGAGTTCAGGCCATCCAGCGTGGCGCATGGATTCATGGCACCCCTGCACCCCCAGCTCTGCTGACGTGAAACACTAGCCCTTGCCTTTGGGGCCTCAGGTCACCTTTCATTTGGCCGGAGCTGACTCTGCAGTGCAGTGGTGTGAGTCCCTAGAAAGGCATTTGCCAGCACAGGATGGGCTTTGAGAGAAGGCAGCCTTGCTCGCCCACAGCGACTACCCTGCGGTGGAGAGACGTCGGGCCGCAAGCGCTGCTCAGGCAGCTTGGAAGGCCGAAACAAGTCGCTCGCACACGGGCAGAAGGCGTACTTTGCCATCAGTGTCCCACTTTCAGGCTTGATGACACAGCATGTTTATCTGAACGTTCTGTCTAGCTATCTAGTACAAGGGAACGAGGGCCCCCTTCTGGTAAGAAAGGTTTCCCGGTGGGGGGTGCCGTACGTGCAGGAGAGCGTTCCCCACGCTGTGCCAAGTTTGGTACTTGGTGACTCGGGGTGGTCCCGAACGTCCAGCATTGTCCCGGGGACAGCCGTCCAGCGTTTTCTTTTTCAGGCTGGACGTAAACAACTAGCTTCCAGGTGCCGAAGGGAGTCGTCCTTGAGGCGTCCCCTGGTTTCACTGGGGAGGCACAGTGGTGTTTCTCAGAAGAGCCCAAATCGCTCCCTGGGGCACACCAGCATGGAATGTAAGGCTGCTCAGAACTGCGTTCCTGAGGCCGTTTGCAGGCTGAACAAACGGGAGGTGTCGAGCGAAGAGGGCAGCACTGTGCCTTTACTGCTGGCACATCCGTGCAGTTAAAGCAAACGGACGTTTCCACTCCGGCGGCTCAAACGCCACACAAGAGCTGGGCGGCACACAGTGCCCTCTCCCAAAACTTACAACGAACGTGAGTGCGCAATGAGTCCTGCGATACCTTACAGAGTTGACGCTCTCCTTTACCGCCTGCTTCCTCACTAGGGCGGCACGCTTCACTTTACTACTGGAAAACGCTGGACTTTGACTCGAGGCCACGGCTCACCTTTCTGTCGCCGGTAATCTCCGGAATGCTCTTGGAGACGCTCCCAGCAAGGAACTGAGACCAGCGAGCCTGATGCGAGTAAACTCGCACGTTTTCCCTGAGGCCTTCTGGAGCAAAGAAAAGACGGGCCCCAGGAGTGTGCCTCAGGCACCCTTCTCGCCGCATCTCATCCACCCGGGGGGGAAATTACGTTTGGGCAGGGTCGCCCTGTTTCAAACGTGAGCTCAGACAGTTATCCTCAGTAGTTTTCTGACTACCTCAAGGAAACAGCGGGAGGAACAGGGCCTTTCCTCGGAGACACTTTCGGACACAGGGTCCCCTGCAGTGCATCCACTGCCTAGGTCGTGAAGTACCTGAGGCGGGCCTCAGTGCTCCGTCCCATACCTAGCTGTGTTAAGGGTGAAAGATGTACGTTTCTTCCGGCTGCACTCACAGCCTAGCTCGCGCTTCTGCGAGAGTGCCGTCCTGAGCGTTTCCCTGGACTGAGTCGTCAGCACGGGGTGTTTCTGAAGCACAGGTCCGTTTCAGTCAGTGAAGCCGATCGACTTGCAGGGAGGCTGCCCAGCGCTGCTCCCACGCGTCTCTGTTATGACTGGGACACTCTACCTCGGCCCCCAGGAAGCAACGCGTGGCCCTTGCTAGGAATGTGAAGAGTGGCTCCCACGGGCCTCCTTTCCCCCTGAGGTTCCTCAGAAGCGACCGGCCGCTCCTCCGGCACAGAGCAGTCACCATGCCAAAGTGGTGCACGGCCGCCTCTGCTCTGTGTCCCCGGAGGCATCGGGGAGTTCAGGCCATCCAACGTGGCGCATGGATTCATGGCACCCCTGCACCCCCAGCTCTGCTGACGTGAAACACTAGCCCTTGCCTTGGGGCCTCAGGTCACCTTTCATTTGGCCGGAGCTGACTCTGCAGTGCAGTGGTATGAGTCCCTAGAAAGGCATTTGCCAGCACAGGATGGGCTTTGAGAGAACGCAGCCTTGCTCGCCCACAGCGACTACCCTGCGGTGGAGAGACGTCGGGCCGCAAGCGCTGCTCAGGCAGCTTGGAAGGCCGAAACAAGTCGCTCGCACACGGGCAGAAGGCGTACTTTGCCATCAGTGTCCCACTTTCAGGCTTGATGACACAGCATGTTTATCTGAACGTTCTGTCTAGCTATCTAGTACAAGGGAACGAGGGCCCCCTTCTGGTAAGAAAGGTTTCCCGGTGGGGGGTGCCGTACGTGCAGGAGAGCGTTCCCCACGCTGTGCCAAGTTTGGTACTTGGTGACTCGGGGTGGTCCCGAACGTCCAGCATTGTCCCGGGGACAGCCGTCCAGCGTTTTCTTTTTCAGGCTGGACGTAAACAACTAGCTTCCAGGTGCCGAAGGGAGTCGTCCTTGAGGCGTCCCCTGGTTTCACTGGGGAGGCACAGTGGTGTTTCTCAGAAGAGCCCAAATCGCTCCCTGGGGCACACCAGCATGGAATGTAAGGCTGCTCAGAACTGCGTTCCTGAGGCCGTTTGCAGGCTGAACAAACGGGAGGTGTCGAGCGAAGAGGGCAGCACTGTGCCTTTACTGCTGGCACATCCGTGCAGTTAAAGCAAACGGACGTTTCCACTCCGGCGGCTCAAACGCCACACAAGAGCTGGGCGGCACACAGTGCCCTCTCCCAAAACTTACAACGAACGTGAGTGCGCAATGAGTCCTGCGATACCTTACAGAGTTGACGCTCTCCTTTACCGCCTGCTTCCTCACTAGGGCGGCACGCTTCACTTTACTACTGGAAAACGCTGGACTTTGACTCGAGGCCACGGCTCACCTTTCTGTCGCCGGTAATCTCCGGAATGCTCTTGGAGACGCTCCCAGCAAGGAACTGAGACCAGCGAGCCTGATGCGAGTAAACTCGCACGTTTTCCCTGAGGCCTTCTGGAGCAAAGAAAAGACGGGCCCCAGGAGTGTGCCTCAGGCACCCTTCTCGCCGCATCTCATCCACCCGGGGGGGGAAATTACGTTTGGGCAGGGTCGCCCTGTTTCAAACGTGAGCTCAGACAGTTATCCTCAGTAGTTTTCTGACTACCTCAAGGAAACAGCGGGAGGAACAGGGCCTTTCCTCGGAGACACTTTCGGACACAGGGTCCCCTGCAGTGCATCCACTGCCTAGGTCGTGAAGTACCTGAGGCGGGCCTCAGTGCTCCGTCCCATACCTAGCTGTGTTAAGGGTGAAAGATGTACGTTTCTTCCGGCTGCACTCACAGCCTAGCTCGCGCTTCTGCGAGAGTGCCGTCCTGAGCGTTTCCCTGGACTGAGTCGTCAGCACGGGGTGTTTCTGAAGCACAGGTCCGTTTCAGTCAGTGAGGCCGATCGACTTGCAGGGAGGCTGCCCAGCGCTGCTCCCACGCGTCTCTGTAATGACTGGGACACTCTACCTCGGCCCCCAGCAAGCAACGCGTGGCCCTTGCTAGGAATGTGAAGAGTGGCTCCCACGGGCCTCCTTTCCCCCTGAGGTTCCTCAGAAGCGACCGGCCGCTCCTCCGGCACAGAGCAGTCACCATGCCAAAGTGGTGCACGGCCGCCTCTGCTCTGTGTCCCCGGAGGCATCGGGGAGTTCAGGCCATCCAGCGTGGCGCATGGATTCATGGCACCCCTGCACCCCCAGCTCTGCTGACGTGAAACACTAGCCCTTGCCTTGGGGCCTCAGGTCACCTTTCATTTGGCCGGAGCTGACTCTGCAGTGCAGTGGTATGAGTCCCTAGAAAGGCATTTGCCAGCACAGGATGGGCTTTGAGAGAACGCAGCCTTGCTCGCCCACAGCGACTACCCTGCAGTGGAGAGACGTCGGGCCGCAAGCGCTGCTCAGGCAGCTTGGAAGGCCGAAACAAGTCGCTCGCACACGGGCAGAAGGCGTACTTTGCCATCAGTGTCCCACTTTCAGGCTTGATGACACAGCATGTTTATCTGAACGTTCTGTCTAGCTATCTAGTACAAGGGAACGAGGGCCCCCTTCTGGTAAGAAAGGTTTCCCGGTGGGGGGTGCCGTACGTGCAGGAGAGCGTTCCCCACGCTGTGCCAAGTTTGGTACTTGGTGACTCGGGGTGGTCCCGAACGTCCAGCATTGTCCCGGGGACAGCCGTCCAGCGTTTTCTTTTTCAGGCTGGACGTAAACAACTAGCTTCCAGGTGCCGAAGGGAGTCGTCCTTGAGGCGTCCCCTGGTTTCACTGGGGAGGCACAGTGGTGTTTCTCAGAAGAGCCCAAATCGCTCCCTGGGGCACACCAGCATGGAATGTAAGGCTGCTCAGAACTGCGTTCCTGAGGCCGTTTGCAGGCTGAACAAACGGGAGGTGTCGAGCGAAGAGGGCAGCACTGTGCCTTTACTGCTGGCACATCCGTGCAGTTAAAGCAAACGGACGTTTCCACTCCGGCGGCTCAAACGCCACACAAGAGCTGGGCGGCACACAGTGCCCTCTCCCAAAACTTACAACGAACGTGAGTGCGCAATGAGTCCTGCGATACCTTACAGAGTTGACGCTCTCCTTTACCGCCTGCTTCCTCACTAGGGCGGCACGCTTCACTTTACTACTGGAAAACGCTGGACTTTGACTCGAGGCCACGGCTCACCTTTCTGTCGCCGGTAATCTCCGGAATGCTCTTGGAGACGCTCCCAGCAAGGAACTGAGACCAGCGAGCCTGATGCGAGTAAACTCGCACGTTTTCCCTGAGGCCTTCTGGAGCAAAGAAAAGACGGGCCCCAGGAGTGTGCCTCAGGCACCCTTCTCGCCGCATCTCATCCACCCGGGGGGGAAATTACGTTTGGGCAGGGTCGCCCTGTTTCAAACGTGAGCTCAGACAGTTATCCTCAGTAGTTTTCTGACTACCTCAAGGACACAGCGGGAGGAACAGGGCCTTTCCTCGGAGACACTTTCGGACACAGGGTCCCCTGCAGTGCATCCACTGCCTAGGTCGTGAAGTACCTGAGGCGGGCCTCAGTGCTCCGTCCCATACCTAGCTGTGTTAAGGGTGAAAGATGTACGTTTCTTCCGGCTGCACTCACAGCCTAGCTCGCGCTTCTGCGAGAGTGCCGTCCTGAGCGTTTCCCTGGACTGAGTCGTCAGCACGGGGTGTTTCTGAAGCACAGGTCCGTTTCAGTCAGTGAGGCCGATCGACTTGCAGGGAGGCTGCCCAGCGCTGCTCCCACGCGTCTCTGTTATGACTGGGACACTCTACCTCGGCCCCCAGCAAGCAACGCGTGGCCCTTGCTAGGAATGTGAAGAGTGGCTCCCACGGGCCTCCTTTCCCCCTGAGGTTCCTCAGAAGCGACCGGCCGCTCCTCCGGCACAGAGCAGTCACCATGCCAAAGTGGTGCACGGCCGCCTCTGCTCTGTGTCCCCGGAGGCATCGGGGAGTTCAGGCCATCCAGCGTGGCGCATGGATTCATGGCACCCCTGCACCCCCAGCTCTGCTGACGTGAAACACTAGCCCTTGCCTTTGGGGCCTCAGGTCACCTTTCATTTGGCCGGAGCTGACTCTGCAGTGCAGTGGTGTGAGTCCCTAGAAAGGCATTTGCCAGCACAGGATGGGCTTTGAGAGAAGGCAGCCTTGCTCGCCCACAGCGACTACCCTGCGGTGGAGAGACGTCGGGCCGCAAGCGCTGCTCAGGCAGCTTGGAAGGCCGAAACAAGTCGCTCGCACACGGGCAGAAGGCGTACTTTGCCATCAGTGTCCCACTTTCAGGCTTGATGACACAGCATGTTTATCTGAACGTTCTGTCTAGCTATCTAGTACAAGGGAACGAGGGCCCCCTTCTGGTAAGAAAGGTTTCCCGGTGGGGGGTGCCGTACGTGCAGGAGAGCGTTCCCCACGCTGTGCCAAGTTTGGTACTTGGTGACTCGGGGTGGTCCCGAACGTCCAGCATTGTCCCGGGGACAGCCGTCCAGCGTTTTCTTTTTCAGGCTGGACGTAAACAACTAGCTTCCAGGTGCCGAAGGGAGTCGTCCTTGAGGCGTCCCCTGGTTTCACTGGGGACGCACAGTGGTGTTTCTCAGAAGAGCCCAAATCGCTCCCTGGGGCACACCAGCATGGAATGTAAGGCTGCTCAGAACTGCGTTCCTGAGGCCGTTTGCAGGCTGAACAAACGGGAGGTGTCGAGCGAAGAGGGCAGCACTGTGCCTTTACTGCTGGCACATCCGTGCAGTTAAAGCAAACGGACGTTTCCACTCCGGCGGCTCAAACGCCACACAAGAGCTGGGCGGCACACAGTGCCCTCTCCCAAAACTTACAACGAACGTGAGTGCGCAATGAGTCCTGCGATACCTTACAGAGTTGACGCTCTCCTTTACCGCCTGCTTCCTCACTAGGGCGGCACGCTTCACTTTACTACTGGAAAACGCTGGACTTTGACTCGAGGCCACGGCTCACCTTTCTGTCGCCGGTAATCTCCGGAATGCTCTTGGAGACGCTCCCAGCAAGGAACTGAGACCAGCGAGCCTGATGCGAGTAAACTCGCACGTTTTCCCTGAGGCCTTCTGGAGCAAAGAAAAGACGGGCCCCAGGAGTGTGCCTCAGGCACCCTTCTCGCCGCATCTCATCCACCCGGGGGGGGGGAAATTACGTTTGGGCAGGGTCGCCCTGTTTCAAACGTGAGCTCAGACAGTTATCCTCAGTAGTTTTCTGACTACCTCAAGGAAACAGCGGGAGGAACAGGGCCTTTCCTCGGAGACACTTTCGGACACAGGGTCCCCTGCAGTGCATCCACTGCCTAGGTCGTGAAGTACCTGAGGCGGGCCTCAGTGCTCCGTCCCATACCTAGCTGTGTTAAGGGTGAAAGATGTACGTTTCTTCAGGCTGCACTCACAGCCTAGCTCGCGCTTCTGCGAGAGTGCCGTCCTGAGCGTTTCCCTGGACTGAGTCGTCAGCACGGGGTGTTTCTGAAGCACAGGTCCGTTTCAGTCAGTGAGGCCGATCGACTTGCAGGGAGGCTGCCCAGCGCTGCTCCCACGCGTCTCTGTTATGACTGGGACACTCTACCTCGGCCCCCAGCAAGCAACGCGTGGCCCTTGCTAGGAATGTGAAGAGTGGCTCCCACGGGCCTCCTTTCCCCCTGAGGTTCCTCAGAAGCGACCGGCCGCTCCTCCGGCACAGAGCAGTCACCATGCCAAAGTGGTGCACGGCCGCCTCTGCTCTGTGTCCCCGGAGGCATCGGGGAGTTCAGGCCATCCAGCGTGGCGCATGGATTCATGGCACCCCTGCACCCCCAGCTCTGCTGACGTGAAACACTAGCCCTTGCCTTTGGGGCCTCAGGTCACCTTTCATTTGGCCGGAGCTGACTCTGCAGTGCAGTGGTGTGAGTCCCTAGAAAGGCATTTGCCAGCACAGGATGGGCTTTGAGAGAAGGCAGCCTTGCTCGCCCACAGCGACTACCCTGCGGTGGAGAGACGTCGGGCCGCAAGCGCTGCTCAGGCAGCTTGGAAGGCCGAAACAAGTCGCTCGCACACGGGCAGAAGGCGTACTTTGCCATCAGTGTCCCACTTTCAGGCTTGATGACACAGCATGTTTATCTGAACGTTCTGTCTAGCTATCTAGTACAAGGGAACGAGGGCCCCCTTCTGGTAAGAAAGGTTTCCCGGTGGGGGGTGCCGTACGTGCAGGAGAGCGTTCCCCACGCTGTGCCAAGTTTGGTACTTGGTGACTCGGGGTGGTCCCGAACGTCCAGCATTGTCCCGGGGACAGCCGTCCAGCGTTTTCTTTTTCAGGCTGGACGTAAACAACTAGCTTCCAGGTGCCGAAGGGAGTCGTCCTTGAGGCGTCCCCTGGTTTCACTGGGGACGCACAGTGGTGTTTCTCAGAAGAGCCCAAATCGCTCCCTGGGGCACACCAGCATGGAATGTAAGCCTGCTCAGAACTGCGTTCCTGAGGCCGTTTGCAGGCTGAACAAACGGGAGGTGTCGAGCGAAGAGGGCAGCACTGTGCCTTTACTGCTGGCACATCCGTGCAGTTAAAGCAAACGGACGTTTCCACTCCGGCGGCTCAAACGCCACACAAGAGCTGGGCGGCACACAGTGCCCTCTCCCAAAACTTACAACGAACGTGAGTGCGCAATGAGTCCTGCGATACCTTACAGAGTTGACGCTCTCCTTTACCGCCTGCTTCCTCACTAGGGCGGCACGCTTCACTTTACTACTGGAAAACGCTGGACTTTGACTCGAGGCCACGGCTCACCTTTCTGTCGCCGGTAATCTCCGGAATGCTCTTGGAGACGCTCCCAGCAAGGAACTGAGACCAGCGAGCCTGATGCGAGTAAACTCGCACGTTTTCCCTGAGGCCTTCTGGAGCAAAGAAAAGACGGGCCCCAGGAGTGTGCCTCAGGCACCCTTCTCGCCGCATCTCATCCACCCGGGGGGGAAATTACGTTTGGGCAGGGTCGCCCTGTTTCAAACGTGAGCTCAGACAGTTATCCTCAGTAGTTTTCTGACTACCTCAAGGAAACAGCGGGAGGAACAGGGCCTTTCCTCGGAGACACTTTCGGACACAGGGTCCCCTGCAGTGCATCCACTGCCTAGGTCGTGAAGTACCTGAGGCGGGCCTCAGTGCTCCGTCCCATACCTAGCTGTGTTAAGGGTGAAAGATGTACGTTTCTTCCGGCTGCACTCACAGCCTAGCTCGCGCTTCTGCGAGAGTGCCGTCCTGAGCGTTTCCCTGGACTGAGTCGTCAGCACGGGGTGTTTCTGAAGCACAGGTCCGTTTCAGTCAGTGAAGCCGATCGACTTGCAGGGAGGCTGCCCAGCGCTGCTCCCACGCGTCTCTGTTATGACTGGGACACTCTACCTCGGCCCCCAGGAAGCAACGCGTGGCCCTTGCTAGGAATGTGAAGAGTGGCTCCCACGGGCCTCCTTTCCCCCTGAGGTTCCTCAGAAGCGACCGGCCGCTCCTCCGGCACAGAGCAGTCACCATGCCAAAGTGGTGCACGGCCGCCTCTGCTCTGTGTCCCCGGAGGCATCGGGGAGTTCAGGCCATCCAACGTGGCGCATGGATTCATGGCACCCCTGCACCCCCAGCTCTGCTGACGTGAAACACTAGCCCTTGCCTTGGGGCCTCAGGTCACCTTTCATTTGGCCGGAGCTGACTCTGCAGTGCAGTGGTATGAGTCCCTAGAAAGGCATTTGCCAGCACAGGATGGGCTTTGAGAGAACGCAGCCTTGCTCGCCCACAGCGACTACCCTGCGGTGGAGAGACGTCGGGCCGCAAGCGCTGCTCAGGCAGCTTGGAAGGCCGAAACAAGTCGCTCGCACACGGGCAGAAGGCGTACTTTGCCATCAGTGTCCCACTTTCAGGCTTGATGACACAGCATGTTTATCTGAACGTTCTGTCTAGCTATCTAGTACAAGGGAACGAGGGCCCCCTTCTGGTAAGAAAGGTTTCCCGGTGGGGGGTGCCGTACGTGCAGGAGAGCGTTCCCCACGCTGTGCCAAGTTTGGTACTTGGTGACTCGGGGTGGTCCCGAACGTCCAGCATTGTCCCGGGGACAGCCGTCCAGCGTTTTCTTTTTCAGGCTGGACGTAAACAACTAGCTTCCAGGTGCCGAAGGGAGTCGTCCTTGAGGCGTCCCCTGGTTTCACTGGGGAGGCACAGTGGTGTTTCTCAGAAGAGCCCAAATCGCTCCCTGGGGCACACCAGCATGGAATGTAAGGCTGCTCAGAACTGCGTTCCTGAGGCCGTTTGCAGGCTGAACAAACGGGAGGTGTCGAGCGAAGAGGGCAGCACTGTGCCTTTACTGCTGGCACATCCGTGCAGTTAAAGCAAACGGACGTTTCCACTCCGGCGGCTCAAACGCCACACAAGAGCTGGGCGGCACACAGTGCCCTCTCCCAAAACTTACAACGAACGTGAGTGCGCAATGAGTCCTGCGATACCTTACAGAGTTGACGCTCTCCTTTACCGCCTGCTTCCTCACTAGGGCGGCACGCTTCACTTTACTACTGGAAAACGCTGGACTTTGACTCGAGGCCACGGCTCACCTTTCTGTCGCCGGTAATCTCCGGAATGCTCTTGGAGACGCTCCCAGCAAGGAACTGAGACCAGCGAGCCTGATGCGAGTAAACTCGCACGTTTTCCCTGAGGCCTTCTGGAGCAAAGAAAAGACGGGCCCCAGGAGTGTGCCTCAGGCACCCTTCTCGCCGCATCTCATCCACCCGGGGGGGGAAATTACGTTTGGGCAGGGTCGCCCTGTTTCAAACGTGAGCTCAGACAGTTATCCTCAGTAGTTTTCTGACTACCTCAAGGAAACAGCGGGAGGAACAGGGCCTTTCCTCGGAGACACTTTCGGACACAGGGTCCCCTGCAGTGCATCCACTGCCTAGGTCGTGAAGTACCTGAGGCGGGCCTCAGTGCTCCGTCCCATACCTAGCTGTGTTAAGGGTGAAAGATGTACGTTTCTTCCGGCTGCACTCACAGCCTAGCTCGCGCTTCTGCGAGAGTGCCGTCCTGAGCGTTTCCCTGGACTGAGTCGTCAGCACGGGGTGTTTCTGAAGCACAGGTCCGTTTCAGTCAGTGAGGCCGATCGACTTGCAGGGAGGCTGCCCAGCGCTGCTCCCACGCGTCTCTGTAATGACTGGGACACTCTACCTCGGCCCCCAGCAAGCAACGCGTGGCCCTTGCTAGGAATGTGAAGAGTGGCTCCCACGGGCCTCCTTTCCCCCTGAGGTTCCTCAGAAGCGACCGGCCGCTCCTCCGGCACAGAGCAGTCACCATGCCAAAGTGGTGCACGGCCGCCTCTGCTCTGTGTCCCCGGAGGCATCGGGGAGTTCAGGCCATCCAGCGTGGCGCATGGATTCATGGCACCCCTGCACCCCCAGCTCTGCTGACGTGAAACACTAGCCCTTGCCTTGGGGCCTCAGGTCACCTTTCATTTGGCCGGAGCTGACTCTGCAGTGCAGTGGTATGAGTCCCTAGAAAGGCATTTGCCAGCACAGGATGGGCTTTGAGAGAACGCAGCCTTGCTCGCCCACAGCGACTACCCTGCAGTGGAGAGACGTCGGGCCGCAAGCGCTGCTCAGGCAGCTTGGAAGGCCGAAACAAGTCGCTCGCACACGGGCAGAAGGCGTACTTTGCCATCAGTGTCCCACTTTCAGGCTTGATGACACAGCATGTTTATCTGAACGTTCTGTCTAGCTATCTAGTACAAGGGAACGAGGGCCCCCTTCTGGTAAGAAAGGTTTCCCGGTGGGGGGTGCCGTACGTGCAGGAGAGCGTTCCCCACGCTGTGCCAAGTTTGGTACTTGGTGACTCGGGGTGGTCCCGAACGTCCAGCATTGTCCCGGGGACAGCCGTCCAGCGTTTTCTTTTTCAGGCTGGACGTAAACAACTAGCTTCCAGGTGCCGAAGGGAGTCGTCCTTGAGGCGTCCCCTGGTTTCACTGGGGACGCACAGTGGTGTTTCTCAGAAGAGCCCAAATCGCTCCCTGGGGCACACCAGCATGGAATGTAAGCCTGCTCAGAACTGCGTTCCTGAGGCCGTTTGCAGGCTGAACAAACGGGAGGTGTCGAGCGAAGAGGGCAGCACTGTGCCTTTACTGCTGGCACATCCGTGCAGTTAAAGCAAACGGACGTTTCCACTCCGGCGGCTCAAACGCCACACAAGAGCTGGGCGGCACACAGTGCCCTCTCCCAAAACTTACAACGAACGTGAGTGCGCAATGAGTCCTGCGATACCTTACAGAGTTGACGCTCTCCTTTACCGCCTGCTTCCTCACTAGGGCGGCACGCTTCACTTTACTACTGGAAAACGCTGGACTTTGACTCGAGGCCACGGCTCACCTTTCTGTCGCCGGTAATCTCCGGAATGCTCTTGGAGACGCTCCCAGCAAGGAACTGAGACCAGCGAGCCTGATGCGAGTAAACTCGCACGTTTTCCCTGAGGCCTTCTGGAGCAAAGAAAAGACGGGCCCCAGGAGTGTGCCTCAGGCACCCTTCTCGCCGCATCTCATCCACCCGGGGGGGAAATTACGTTTGGGCAGGGTCGCCCTGTTTCAAACGTGAGCTCAGACAGTTATCCTCAGTAGTTTTCTGACTACCTCAAGGAAACAGCGGGAGGAACAGGGCCTTTCCTCGGAGACACTTTCGGACACAGGGTCCCCTGCAGTGCATCCACTGCCTAGGTCGTGAAGTACCTGAGGCGGGCCTCAGTGCTCCGTCCCATACCTAGCTGTGTTAAGGGTGAAAGATGTACGTTTCTTCCGGCTGCACTCACAGCCTAGCTCGCGCTTCTGCGAGAGTGCCGTCCTGAGCGTTTCCCTGGACTGAGTCGTCAGCACGGGGTGTTTCTGAAGCACAGGTCCGTTTCAGTCAGTGAAGCCGATCGACTTGCAGGGAGGCTGCCCAGCGCTGCTCCCACGCGTCTCTGTTATGACTGGGACACTCTACCTCGGCCCCCAGGAAGCAACGCGTGGCCCTTGCTAGGAATGTGAAGAGTGGCTCCCACGGGCCTCCTTTCCCCCTGAGGTTCCTCAGAAGCGACCGGCCGCTCCTCCGGCACAGAGCAGTCACCATGCCAAAGTGGTGCACGGCCGCCTCTGCTCTGTGTCCCCGGAGGCATCGGGGAGTTCAGGCCATCCAACGTGGCGCATGGATTCATGGCACCCCTGCACCCCCAGCTCTGCTGACGTGAAACACTAGCCCTTGCCTTGGGGCCTCAGGTCACCTTTCATTTGGCCGGAGCTGACTCTGCAGTGCAGTGGTATGAGTCCCTAGAAAGGCATTTGCCAGCACAGGATGGGCTTTGAGAGAACGCAGCCTTGCTCGCCCACAGCGACTACCCTGCGGTGGAGAGACGTCGGGCCGCAAGCGCTGCTCAGGCAGCTTGGAAGGCCGAAACAAGTCGCTCGCACACGGGCAGAAGGCGTACTTTGCCATCAGTGTCCCACTTTCAGGCTTGATGACACAGCATGTTTATCTGAACGTTCTGTCTAGCTATCTAGTACAAGGGAACGAGGGCCCCCTTCTGGTAAGAAAGGTTTCCCGGTGGGGGGTGCCGTACGTGCAGGAGAGCGTTCCCCACGCTGTGCCAAGTTTGGTACTTGGTGACTCGGGGTGGTCCCGAACGTCCAGCATTGTCCCGGGGACAGCCGTCCAGCGTTTTCTTTTTCAGGCTGGACGTAAACAACTAGCTTCCAGGTGCCGAAGGGAGTCGTCCTTGAGGCGTCCCCTGGTTTCACTGGGGAGGCACAGTGGTGTTTCTCAGAAGAGCCCAAATCGCTCCCTGGGGCACACCAGCATGGAATGTAAGGCTGCTCAGAACTGCGTTCCTGAGGCCGTTTGCAGGCTGAACAAACGGGAGGTGTCGAGCGAAGAGGGCAGCACTGTGCCTTTACTGCTGGCACATCCGTGCAGTTAAAGCAAACGGACGTTTCCACTCCGGCGGCTCAAACGCCACACAAGAGCTGGGCGGCACACAGTGCCCTCTCCCAAAACTTACAACGAACGTGAGTGCGCAATGAGTCCTGCGATACCTTACAGAGTTGACGCTCTCCTTTACCGCCTGCTTCCTCACTAGGGCGGCACGCTTCACTTTACTACTGGAAAACGCTGGACTTTGACTCGAGGCCACGGCTCACCTTTCTGTCGCCGGTAATCTCCGGAATGCTCTTGGAGACGCTCCCAGCAAGGAACTGAGACCAGCGAGCCTGATGCGAGTAAACTCGCACGTTTTCCCTGAGGCCTTCTGGAGCAAAGAAAAGACGGGCCCCAGGAGTGTGCCTCAGGCACCCTTCTCGCCGCATCTCATCCACCCGGGGGGGGAAATTACGTTTGGGCAGGGTCGCCCTGTTTCAAACGTGAGCTCAGACAGTTATCCTCAGTAGTTTTCTGACTACCTCAAGGAAACAGCGGGAGGAACAGGGCCTTTCCTCGGAGACACTTTCGGACACAGGGTCCCCTGCAGTGCATCCACTGCCTAGGTCGTGAAGTACCTGAGGCGGGCCTCAGTGCTCCGTCCCATACCTAGCTGTGTTAAGGGTGAAAGATGTACGTTTCTTCCGGCTGCACTCACAGCCTAGCTCGCGCTTCTGCGAGAGTGCCGTCCTGAGCGTTTCCCTGGACTGAGTCGTCAGCACGGGGTGTTTCTGAAGCACAGGTCCGTTTCAGTCAGTGAGGCCGATCGACTTGCAGGGAGGCTGCCCAGCGCTGCTCCCACGCGTCTCTGTAATGACTGGGACACTCTACCTCGGCCCCCAGCAAGCAACGCGTGGCCCTTGCTAGGAATGTGAAGAGTGGCTCCCACGGGCCTCCTTTCCCCCTGAGGTTCCTCAGAAGCGACCGGCCGCTCCTCCGGCACAGAGCAGTCACCATGCCAAAGTGGTGCACGGCCGCCTCTGCTCTGTGTCCCCGGAGGCATCGGGGAGTTCAGGCCATCCAGCGTGGCGCATGGATTCATGGCACCCCTGCACCCCCAGCTCTGCTGACGTGAAACACTAGCCCTTGCCTTGGGGCCTCAGGTCACCTTTCATTTGGCCGGAGCTGACTCTGCAGTGCAGTGGTATGAGTCCCTAGAAAGGCATTTGCCAGCACAGGATGGGCTTTGAGAGAACGCAGCCTTGCTCGCCCACAGCGACTACCCTGCAGTGGAGAGACGTCGGCCCGCAAGCGCTGCTCAGGCAGCTTGGAAGGCCGAAACAAGTCGCTCGCACACGGGCAGAAGGCGTACTTTGCCATCAGTGTCCCACTTTCAGGCTTGATGACACAGCATGTTTATCTGAACGTTCTGTCTAGCTATCTAGTACAAGGGAACGAGGGCCCCCTTCTGGTAAGAAAGGTTTCCCGGTGGGGGGTGCCGTACGTGCAGGAGAGCGTTCCCCACGCTGTGCCAAGTTTGGTACTTGGTGACTCGGGGTGGTCCCGAACGTCCAGCATTGTCCCGGGGACAGCCGTCCAGCGTTTTCTTTTTCAGGCTGGACGTAAACAACTAGCTTCCAGGTGCCGAAGGGAGTCGTCCTTGAGGCGTCCCCTGGTTTCACTGGGGAGGCACAGTGGTGTTTCTCAGAAGAGCCCAAATCGCTCCCTGGGGCACACCAGCATGGAATGTAAGGCTGCTCAGAACTGCGTTCCTGAGGCCGTTTGCAGGCTGAACAAACGGGAGGTGTCGAGCGAAGAGGGCAGCACTGTGCCTTTACTGCTGGCACATCCGTGCAGTTAAAGCAAACGGACGTTTCCACTCCGGCGGCTCAAACGCCACACAAGAGCTGGGCGGCACACAGTGCCCTCTCCCAAAACTTACAACGAACGTGAGTGCGCAATGAGTCCTGCGATACCTTACAGAGTTGACGCTCTCCTTTACCGCCTGCTTCCTCACTAGGGCGGCACGCTTCACTTTACTACTGGAAAACGCTGGACTTTGACTCGAGGCCACGGCTCACCTTTCTGTCGCCGGTAATCTCCGGAATGCTCTTGGAGACGCTCCCAGCAAGGAACTGAGACCAGCGAGCCTGATGCGAGTAAACTCGCACGTTTTCCCTGAGGCCTTCTGGAGCAAAGAAAAGACGGGCCCCAGGAGTGTGCCTCAGGCACCCTTCTCGCCGCATCTCATCCACCCGGGGGGGGAAATTACGTTTGGGCAGGGTCGCCCTGTTTCAAACGTGAGCTCAGACAGTTATCCTCAGTAGTTTTCTGACTACCTCAAGGAAACAGCGGGAGGAACAGGGCCTTTCCTCGGAGACACTTTCGGACACAGGGTCCCCTGCAGTGCATCCACTGCCTAGGTCGTGAAGTACCTGAGGCGGGCCTCAGTGCTCCGTCCCATACCTAGCTGTGTTAAGGGTGAAAGATGTACGTTTCTTCCGGCTGCACTCACAGCCTAGCTCGCGCTTCTGCGAGAGTGCCGTCCTGAGCGTTTCCCTGGACTGAGTCGTCAGCACGGGGTGTTTCTGAAGCACAGGTCCGTTTCAGTCAGTGAGGCCGATCGACTTGCAGGGAGGCTGCCCAGCGCTGCTCCCACGCGTCTCTGTAATGACTGGGACACTCTACCTCGGCCCCCAGCAAGCAACGCGTGGCCCTTGCTAGGAATGTGAAGAGTGGCTCCCACGGGCCTCCTTTCCCCCTGAGGTTCCTCAGAAGCGACCGGCCGCTCCTCCGGCACAGAGCAGTCACCATGCCAAAGTGGTGCACGGCCGCCTCTGCTCTGTGTCCCCGGAGGCATCGGGGAGTTCAGGCCATCCAGCGTGGCGCATGGATTCATGGCACCCCTGCACCCCCAGCTCTGCTGACGTGAAACACTAGCCCTTGCCTTGGGGCCTCAGGTCACCTTTCATTTGGCCGGAGCTGACTCTGCAGTGCAGTGGTATGAGTCCCTAGAAAGGCATTTGCCAGCACAGGATGGGCTTTGAGAGAACGCAGCCTTGCTCGCCCACAGCGACTACCCTGCAGTGGAGAGACGTCGGGCCGCAAGCGCTGCTCAGGCAGCTTGGAAGGCCGAAACAAGTCGCTCGCACACGGGCAGAAGGCGTACTTTGCCATCAGTGTCCCACTTTCAGGCTTGATGACACAGCATGTTTATCTGAACGTTCTGTCTAGCTATCTAGTACAAGGGAACGAGGGCCCCCTTCTGGTAAGAAAGGTTTCCCGGTGGGGAGTGCCGTACGTGCAGGAGAGCGTTCCCCACGCTGTGCCAAGTTTGGTACTTGGTGACTCGGGGTGGTCCCGAACGTCCAGCATTGTCCCGGGGACAGCCGTCCAGCGTTTTCTTTTTCAGGCTGGACGTAAACAACTAGCTTCCAGGTGCCGAAGGGAGTCGTCCTTGAGGCGTCCCCTGGTTTCACTGGGGACGCACAGTGGTGTTTCTCAGAAGAGCCCAAATCGCTCCCTGGGGCACACCAGCATGGAATGTAAGGCTGCTCAGAACTGCGTTCCTGAGGCCGTTTGCAGGCTGAACAAACGGGAGGTGTCGAGCGAAGAGGGCAGCACTGTGCCTTTACTGCTGGCACATCCGTGCAGTTAAAGCAAACGGACGTTTCCACTCCGGCGGCTCAAACGCCACACAAGAGCTGGGCGGCACACAGTGCCCTCTCCCAAAACTTACAACGAACGTGAGTGCGCAATGAGTCCTGCGATACCTTACAGAGTTGACGCTCTCCTTTACCGCCTGCTTCCTCACTAGGGCGGCACGCTTCACTTTACTACTGGAAAACGCTGGACTTTGACTCGAGGCCACGGCTCACCTTTCTGTCGCCGGTAATCTCCGGAATGCTCTTGGAGACGCTCCCAGCAAGGAACTGAGACCAGCGAGCCTGATGCGAGTAAACTCGCACTTTTTCCCTGAGGCCTTCTGGAGCAAAGAAAAGACGGGCCCCAGGAGTGTGCCTCAGGCACCCTTCTCGCCGCATCTCATCCACCCGGGGGGGAAATTACGTTTGGGCAGGGTCGCCCTGTTTCAAACGTGAGCTCAGACAGTTATCCTCAGTAGTTTTCTGACTACCTCAAGGAAACAGCGGGAGGAACAGGGCCTTTCCTCGGAGACACTTTCGGACACAGGGTCCCCTGCAGTGCATCCACTGCCTAGGTCGTGAAGTACCTGAGGCGGGCCTCAGTGCTCCGTCCCATACCTAGCTGTGTTAAGGGTGAAAGATGTACGTTTCTTCCGGCTGCACTCACAGCCTAGCTCGCGCTTCTGCGAGAGTGCCGTCCTGAGCGTTTCCCTGGACTGAGTCGTCAGCACGGGGTGTTTCTGAAGCACAGGTCCGTTTCAGTCAGTGAGGCCGATCGACTTGCAGGGAGGCTGCCCAGCGCTGCTCCCACGCGTCTCTGTTATGACTGGGACACTCTACTTCGGCCCCCAGCAAGCAACGCGTGGCCCTTGCGAGGAATGTGAAGAGTGGCTCCCACGGGCCTCCTTTCCCCCTGAGGTTCCTCAGAAGCGACCGGCCGCTCCTCCGGCACAGAGCAGTCACCATGCCAAAGTGGTGCACGGCCGCCTCTGCTCTGTGTCCCCGGAGGCATCGGGGAGTTCAGGCCATCCAGCGTGGCGCATGGATTCATGGCACCCCTGCACCCCCAGCTCTGCTGACGTGAAACACTAGCCCTTGCCTTGGGGCCTCAGGTCACCTTTCATTTGGCCGGAGCTGACTCTGCAGTGCAGTGGTGTGAGTCCCTAGAAAGGCATTTGCCAGCACAGGATGGGCTTTGAGAGAAGGCAGCCTTGCTCGCCCACAGCGACTACCCTGCGGTGGAGAGACGTCGGGCCGCAAGCGCTGCTCAGGCAGCTTGGAAGGCCGAAACAAGTCGCTCGCACACGGGCAGAAGGCGTACTTTGCCATCAGTGTCCCACTTTCAGGCTTGATGACACAGCATGTTTATCTGAACGTTCTGTCTAGCTATCTAGTACAAGGGAACGAGGGCCCCCTTCTGGTAAGAAAGGTTTCCCGGTGGGGGGTGCCGTACGTGCAGGAGAGCGTTCCCCACGCTGTGCCAAGTTTGGTACTTGGTGACTCGGGGTGGTCCCGAACGTCCAGCATTGTCCCGGGGACAGCCGTCCAGCGTTTTCTTTTTCAGGCTGGACGTAAACTAGCTTCCAGGTGCCGAAGGGAGTCGTCCTTGAGGCGTCCCCTGGTTTCACTGGGGACGCACAGTGGTGTTTCTCAGAAGAGCCCAAATCGCTCCCTGGGGCACACCAGCATGGAATGTAAGGCTGCTCAGAACTGCGTTCCTGAGGCCGTTTGCAGGCTGAACAAACGGGAGGTGTCGAGCGAAGAGGGCAGCACTGTGCCTTTACTGCTGGCACATCCGTGCAGTTAAAGCAAACGGACGTTTCCACTCCGGCGGCTCAAACGCCACACAAGAGCTGGGCGGCACACAGTGCCCTCTCCCAAAACTTACAACGAACGTGAGTGCGCAATGAGTCCTGCGATACCTTACAGAGTTGACGCTCTCCTTTACCGCCTGCTTCCTCACTAGGGCGGCACGCTTCACTTTACTACTGGAAAACGCTGGACTTTGACTCGAGGCCACGGCTCACCTTTCTGTCGCCGGTAATCTCCGGAATGCTCTTGGAGACGCTCCCAGCAAGGAACTGAGACCAGCGAGCCTGATGCGAGTAAACTCGCACGTTTTCCCTGAGGCCTTCTGGAGCAAAGAAAAGACGGGCCCCAGGAGTGTGCCTCAGGCACCCTTCTCGCCGCATCTCATCCACCCGGGGGGGAAATTACGTTTGGGCAGGGTCGCCCTGTTTCAAACGTGAGCTCAGACAGTTATCCTCAGTAGTTTTCTGACTACCTCAAGGAAACAGCGGGAGGAACAGGGCCTTTCCTCGGAGACACTTTCGGACACAGGGTCCCCTGCAGTGCATCCACTGCCTAGGTCGTGAAGTACCTGAGGCGGGCCTCAGTGCTCCGTCCCATACCTAGCTGTGTTAAGGGTGAAAGATGTACGTTTCTTCCGGCTGCACTCACAGCCTAGCTCGCGCTTCTGCGAGAGTGCCGTCCTGAGCGTTTCCCTGGACTGAGTCGTCAGCACGGGGTGTTTCTGAAGCACAGGTCCGTTTCAGTCAGTGAAGCCGATCGACTTGCAGGGAGGCTGCCCAGCGCTGCTCCCACGCGTCTCTGTTATGACTGGGACACTCTACCTCGGCCCCCAGCAAGCAACGCGTGGCCCTTGCTAGGAATGTGAAGAGTGGCTCCCACGGGCCTCCTTTCCCCCTGAGGTTCCTCAGAAGCGACCGGCCGCTCCTCCGGCACAGAGCAGTCACCATGCCAAAGTGGTGCACGGCCGCCTCTGCTCTGTGTCCCCGGAGGCATCGGGGAGTTCAGGCCATCCAGCGTGGCGCATGGATTCATGGCACCCCTGCACCCCCAGCTCTGCTGACGTGAAACACTAGCCCTTGCCTTGGGGCCTCAGGTCACCTTTCATTTGGCCGGAGCTGACTCTGCAGTGCAGTGGTATGAGTCCCTAGAAAGGCATTTGCCAGCACAGGATGGGCTTTGAGAGAAGGCAGCCTTGCTCGCCCACAGCGACTACCCTGCGGTGGAGAGACGTCGGGCCGCAAGCGCTGCTCAGGCAGCTTGGAAGGCCGAAACAAGTCGCTCGCACACGGGCAGAAGGCGTACTTTGCCATCAGTGTCCCACTTTCAGGCTTGATGACACAGCATGTTTATCTGAACGTTCTGTCTAGCTATCTAGTACAAGGGAACGAGGGCCCCCTTCTGGTAAGAAAGGTTTCCAGGTGGGGAGTGCCGTACGTGCAGGAGAGCGTTCCCCACGCTGTGCCAAGTTTGGTACTTGGTGACTCGGGGTGGTCCCGAACGTCCAGCATTGTCCCGGGGACAGCCGTCCAGCGTTTTCTTTTTCAGGCTGGACGTAAACAACTAGCTTCCAGGTGCCGAAGGGAGTCGTCCTTGAGGCGTCCCCTGGTTTCACTGGGGAGGCACAGTGGTGTTTCTCAGAAGAGCCCAAATCGCTCCCTGGGGCACACCAGCATGGAATGTAAGGCTGCTCAGAACTGCGTTCCTGAGGCCGTTTGCAGGCTGAACAAACGGGAGGTGTCGAGCGAAGAGGGCAGCACTGTGCCTTTACTGCTGGCACATCCGTGCAGTTAAAGCAAACGGACGTTTCCACTCCGGCGGCTCAAACGCCACACAAGAGCTGGGCGGCACACAGTGCCCTCTCCCAAAACTTACAACGAACGTGAGTGCGCAATGAGTCCTGCGATACCTTACAGAGTTGACGCTCTCCTTTACCGCCTGCTTCCTCACTAGGGCGGCACGCTTCACTTTACTACTGGAAAACGCTGGACTTTGACTCGAGGCCACGGCTCACCTTTCTGTCGCCGGTAATCTCCGGAATGCTCTTGGAGACGCTCCCAGCAAGGAACTGAGACCAGCGAGCCTGATGCGAGTAAACTCGCACGTTTTCCCTGAGGCCTTCTGGAGCAAAGAAAAGACGGGCCCCAGGAGTGTGCCTCAGGCACCCTTCTCGCCGCATCTCATCCACCCGGGGGGGAAATTACGTTTGGGCAGGGTCGCCCTGTTTCAAACGTGAGCTCAGACAGTTATCCTCAGTAGTTTCTGACTACCTCAAGGACACAGCGGGAGGAACAGGGCCTTTCCTCGGAGACACTTTCGGACACAGGGTCCCCTGCAGTGCATCCACTGCCTAGGTCGTGAAGTACCTGAGGCGGGCCTCAGTGCTCCGTCCCATACCTAGCTGTGTTAAGGGTGAAAGATGTACGTTTCTTCCGGCTGCACTCACAGCCTAGCTCGCGCTTCTGCGAGAGTGCCGTCCTGAGCGTTTCCCTGGACTGAGTCGTCAGCACGGGGTGTTTCTGAAGCACAGGTCCGTTTCAGTCAGTGAGGCCGATCGACTTGCAGGGAGGCTGCCCAGCGCTGCTCCCACGCGTCTCTGTTATGACTGGGACACTCTACCTCGGCCCCCAGCAAGCAACGCGTGGCCCTTGCTAGGAATGTGAAGAGTGGCTCCCACGGGCCTCCTTTCCCCCTGAGGTTCCTCAGAAGCGACCGGCCGCTCCTCCGGCACAGAGCAGTCACCATGCCAAAGTGGTGCACGGCCGCCTCTGCTCTGTGTCCCCGGAGGCATCGGGGAGTTCAGGCCATCCAACGTGGCGCATGGATTCATGGCACCCCTGCACCCCCAGCTCTGCTGACGTGAAACACTAGCCCTTGCCTTGGGGCCTCAGGTCACCTTTCATTTGGCCGGAGCTGACTCTGCAGTGCAGTGGTATGAGTCCCTAGAAAGGCATTTGCCAGCACAGGATGGGCTTTGAGAGAACGCAGCCTTGCTCGCCCACAGCGACTACCCTGCAGTGGAGAGACGTCGGGCCGCAAGCGCTGCTCAGGCAGCTTGGAAGGCCGAAACAAGTCGCTCGCACACGGGCAGAAGGCGTACTTTGCCATCAGTGTCCCACTTTCAGGCTTGATGACACAGCATGTTTATCTGAACGTTCTGTCTAGCTATCTAGTACAAGGGAACGAGGGCCCCCTTCTGGTAAGAAAGGTTTCCCGGTGGGGGGTGCCGTACGTGCAGGAGAGCGTTCCCCACGCTGTGCCAAGTTTGGTACTTGGTGACTCGGGGTGGTCCCGAACGTCCAGCATTGTCCCGGGGACAGCCGTCCAGCGTTTTCTTTTTCAGGCTGGACGTAAACAACTAGCTTCCAGGTGCCGAAGGGAGTCGTCCTTGAGGCGTCCCCTGGTTTCACTGGGGAGGCACAGTGGTGTTTCTCAGAAGAGCCCAAATCGCTCCCTGGGGCACACCAGCATGGAATGTAAGGCTGCTCAGAACTGCGTTCCTGAGGCCGTTTGCAGGCTGAACAAACGGGAGGTGTCGAGCGAAGAGGGCAGCACTGTGCCTTTACTGCTGGCACATCCGTGCAGTTAAAGCAAACGGACGTTTCCACTCCGGCGGCTCAAACGCCACACAAGAGCTGGGCGGCACACAGTGCCCTCTCCCAAAACTTACAACGAACGTGAGTGCGCAATGAGTCCTGCGATACCTTACAGAGTTGACGCTCTCCTTTACCGCCTGCTTCCTCACTAGGGCGGCACGCTTCACTTTACTACTGGAAAACGCTGGACTTTGAGTCGAGGCCACGGCTCACCTTTCTGTCGCCGGTAATCTCCGGAATGCTCTTGGAGACGCTCCCAGCAAGGAACTGAGACCAGCGAGCCTGATGCGAGTAAACTCGCACGTTTTCCCTGAGGCCTTCTGGAGCAAAGAAAAGACGGGCCCCAGGAGTGTGCCTCAGGCACCCTTCTCGCCGCATCTCATCCACCCGGGGGGGAAATTACGTTTGGGCAGGGTCGCCCTGTTTCAAACGTGAGCTCAGACAGTTATCCTCAGTAGTTTTCTGACTACCTCAAGGAAACAGCGGGAGGAACAGGGCCTTTCCTCGGAGACACTTTCGGACACAGGGTCCCCTGCAGTGCATCCACTGCCTAGGTCGTGAAGTACCTGAGGCGGGCCTCAGTGCTCCGTCCCATACCTAGCTGTGTTAAGGGTGAAAGATGTACGTTTCTTCCGGCTGCACTCACAGCCTAGCTCGCGCTTCTGCGAGAGTGCCGTCCTGAGCGTTTCCCTGGACTGAGTCGTCAGCACGGGGTGTTTCTGAAGCACAGGTCCGTTTCAGTCAGTGAAGCCGATCGACTTGCAGGGAGGCTGCCCAGCGCTGCTCCCACGCGTCTCTGTTATGACTGGGACACTCTACCTCGGCCCCCAGCAAGCAACGCGTGGCCCTTGCTAGGAATGTGAAGAGTGGCTCCCACGGGCCTCCTTTCCCCCTGAGGTTCCTCAGAAGCGACCGGCCGCTCCTCCGGCACAGAGCAGTCACCATGCCAAAGTGGTGCACGGCCGCCTCTGCTCTGTGTCCCCGGAGGCATCGGGGAGTTCAGGCCATCCAGCGTGGCGCATGGATTCATGGCACCCCTGCACCCCCAGCTCTGCTGACGTGAAACACTAGCCCTTGCCTTGGGGCCTCAGGTCACCTTTCATTTGGCCGGAGCTGACTCTGCAGTGCAGTGGTATGAGTCCCTAGAAAGGCATTTGCCAGCACAGGATGGGCTTTGAGAGAAGGCAGCCTTGCTCGCCCACAGCGACTACCCTGCGGTGGAGAGACGTCGGGCCGCAAGCGCTGCTCAGGCAGCTTGGAAGGCCGAAACAAGTCGCTCGCACACGGGCAGAAGGCGTACTTTGCCATCAGTGTCCCACTTTCAGGCTTGATGACACAGCATGTTTATCTGAACGTTCTGTCTAGCTATCTAGTACAAGGGAACGAGGGCCCCCTTCTGGTAAGAAAGGTTTCCAGGTGGGGAGTGCCGTACGTGCAGGAGAGCGTTCCCCACGCTGTGCCAAGTTTGGTACTTGGTGACTCGGGGTGGTCCCGAACGTCCAGCATTGTCCCGGGGACAGCCGTCCAGCGTTTTCTTTTTCAGGCTGGACGTAAACAACTAGCTTCCAGGTGCCGAAGGGAGTCGTCCTTGAGGCGTCCCCTGGTTTCACTGGGGAGGCACAGTGGTGTTTCTCAGAAGAGCCCAAATCGCTCCCTGGGGCACACCAGCATGGAATGTAAGGCTGCTCAGAACTGCGTTCCTGAGGCCGTTTGCAGGCTGAACAAACGGGAGGTGTCGAGCGAAGAGGGCAGCACTGTGCCTTTACTGCTGGCACATCCGTGCAGTTAAAGCAAACGGACGTTTCCACTCCGGCGGCTCAAACGCCACACAAGAGCTGGGCGGCACACAGTGCCCTCTCCCAAAACTTACAACGAACGTGAGTGCGCAATGAGTCCTGCGATACCTTACAGAGTTGACGCTCTCCTTTACCGCCTGCTTCCTCACTAGGGCGGCACGCTTCACTTTACTACTGGAAAACGCTGGACTTTGACTCGAGGCCAGGGCTCACCTTTCTGTCGCCGGTAATCTCCGGAATGCTCTTGGAGACGCTCCCAGCAAGGAACTGAGACCAGCGAGCCTGATGCGAGTAAACTCGCACGTTTTCCCTGAGGCCTTCTGGAGCAAAGAAAAGACGGGCCCCAGGAGTGTGCCTCAGGCACCCTTCTCGCCGCATCTCATCCACCCGGGGGGGAAATTACGTTTGGGCAGGGTCGCCCTGTTTCAAACGTGAGCTCAGACAGTTATCCTCAGTAGTTTTCTGACTACCTCAAGGAAACAGCGGGAGGAACAGGGCCTTTCCTCGGAGACACTTTCGGACACAGGGTCCCCTGCAGTGCATCCACTGCCTAGGTCGTGAAGTACCTGAGGCGGGCCTCAGTGCTCCGTCCCATACCTAGCTGTGTTAAGGGTGAAAGATGTACGTTTCTTCCGGCTGCACTCACAGCCTAGCTCGCGCTTCTGCGAGAGTGCCGTCCTGAGCGTTTCCCTGGACTGAGTCGTCAGCACGGGGTGTTTCTGAAGCACAGGTCCGTTTCAGTCAGTGAGGCCGATCGACTTGCAGGGAGGCTGCCCAGCGCTGCTCCCACGCGTCTCTGTTATGACTGGGACACTCTACCTCGGCCCCCAGCAAGCAACGCGTGGCCCTTGCTAGGAATGTGAAGAGTGGCTCCCACGGGCCTCCTTTCCCCCTGAGGTTCCTCAGAAGCGACCGGCCGCTCCTCCGGCACAGAGCAGTCACCATGCCAAAGTGGTGCACGGCCGCCTCTGCTCTGTGTCCCCGGAGGCATCGGGGAGTTCAGGCCATCCAGCGTGGCGCATGGATTCATGGCACCCCCAGCTCTGCTGACGTGAAACACTAGCCCTTGCCTTGGGGCCTCAGGTCACCTTTCATTTGGCCGGAGCTGACTCTGCAGTGCAGTGGTATGAGTCCCTAGAAAGGCATTTGCCAGCACAGGATGGGCTTTGAGAGAACGCAGCCTTGCTCGCCCACAGCGACTACCCTGCGGTGGAGAGACGTCGGGCCGCAAGCGCTGCTCAGGCAGCTTGGAAGGCCGAAACAAGTCGCTCGCACACGGGCAGAAGGCGTACTTTGCCATCAGTGTCCCACTTTCAGGCTTGATGACACAGCATGTTTATCTGAACGTTCTGTCTAGCTATCTAGTACAAGGGAACGAGGGCCCCCTTCTGGTAAGAAAGGTTTCCAGGTGGGGAGTGCCGTACGTGCAGGAGAGCGTTCCCCACGCTGTGCCAAGTTTGGTACTTGGTGACTCGGGGTGGTCCCGAACGTCCAGCATTGTCCCGGGGACAGCCGTCCAGCGTTTTCTTTTTCAGGCTGGACGTAAACAACTAGCTTCCAGGTGCCGAAGGGAGTCGTCCTTGAGGCGTCCCCTGGTTTCACTGGGGAGGCACAGTGGTGTTTCTCAGAAGAGCCCAAATCGCTCCCTGGGGCACACCAGCATGGAATGTAAGGCTGCTCAGAACTGCGTTCCTGAGGCCGTTTGCAGGCTGAACAAACGGGAGGTGTCGAGCGAAGAGGGCAGCACTGTGCCTTTACTGCTGGCACATCCGTGCAGTTAAAGCAAACGGACGTTTCCACTCCGGCGGCTCAAACGCCACACAAGAGCTGGGCGGCACACAGTGCCCTCTCCCAAAACTTACAACGAACGTGAGTGCGCAATGAGTCCTGCGATACCTTACAGAGTTGACGCTCTCCTTTACCGCCTGCTTCCTCACTAGGGCGGCACGCTTCACTTTACTACTGGAAAACGCTGGACTTTGACTCGAGGCCACGGCTCACCTTTCTGTCGCCGGTAATCTCCGGAATGCTCTTGGAGACGCTCCCAGCAAGGAACTGAGACCAGCGAGCCTGATGCGAGTAAACTCGCACGTTTTCCCTGAGGCCTTCTGGAGCAAAGAAAAGACGGGCCCCAGGAGTGTGCCTCAGGCACCCTTCTCGCCGCATCTCATCCACCCGGGGGGGAAATTACGTTTGGGCAGGGTCGCCCTGTTTCAAACGTGAGCTCAGACAGTTATCCTCAGTAGTTTCTGACTACCTCAAGGACACAGCGGGAGGAACAGGGCCTTTCCTCGGAGACACTTTCGGACACAGGGTCCCCTGCAGTGCATCCACTGCCTAGGTCGTGAAGTACCTGAGGCGGGCCTCAGTGCTCCGTCCCATACCTAGCTGTGTTAAGGGTGAAAGATGTACGTTTCTTCCGGCTGCACTCACAGCCTAGCTCGCGCTTCTGCGAGAGTGCCGTCCTGAGCGTTTCCCTGGACTGAGTCGTCAGCACGGGGTGTTTCTGAAGCACAGGTCCGTTTCAGTCAGTGAGGCCGATCGACTTGCAGGGAGGCTGCCCAGCGCTGCTCCCACGCGTCTCTGTTATGACTGGGACACTCTACCTCGGCCCCCAGCAAGCAACGCGTGGCCCTTGCTAGGAATGTGAAGAGTGGCTCCCACGGGCCTCCTTTCCCCCTGAGGTTCCTCAGAAGCGACCGGCCGCTCCTCCGGCACAGAGCAGTCACCATGCCAAAGTGGTGCACGGCCGCCTCTGCTCTGTGTCCCCGGAGGCATCGGGGAGTTCAGGCCATCCAACGTGGCGCATGGATTCATGGCACCCCTGCACCCCCAGCTCTGCTGACGTGAAACACTAGCCCTTGCCTTGGGGCCTCAGGTCACCTTTCATTTGGCCGGAGCTGACTCTGCAGTGCAGTGGTATGAGTCCCTAGAAAGGCATTTGCCAGCACAGGATGGGCTTTGAGAGAACGCAGCCTTGCTCGCCCACAGCGACTACCCTGCAGTGGAGAGACGTCGGGCCGCAAGCGCTGCTCAGGCAGCTTGGAAGGCCGAAACAAGTCGCTCGCACACGGGCAGAAGGCGTACTTTGCCATCAGTGTCCCACTTTCAGGCTTGATGACACAGCATGTTTATCTGAACGTTCTGTCTAGCTATCTAGTACAAGGGAACGAGGGCCCCCTTCTGGTAAGAAAGGTTTCCCGGTGGGGGGTGCCGTACGTGCAGGAGAGCGTTCCCCACGCTGTGCCAAGTTTGGTACTTGGTGACTCGGGGTGGTCCCGAACGTCCAGCATTGTCCCGGGGACAGCCGTCCAGCGTTTTCTTTTTCAGGCTGGACGTAAACAACTAGCTTCCAGGTGCCGAAGGGAGTCGTCCTTGACGCGTCCCCTGGTTTCACTGGGGAGGCACAGTGGTGTTTCTCAGAAGAGCCCAAATCGCTCCCTGGGGCACACCAGCATGGAATGTAAGGCTGCTCAGAACTGCGTTCCTGAGGCCGTTTGCAGGCTGAACAAACGGGAGGTGTCGAGCGAAGAGGGCAGCACTGTGCCTTTACTGCTGGCACATCCGTGCAGTTAAAGCAAACGGACGTTTCCACTCCGGCGGCTCAAACGCCACACAAGAGCTGGGCGGCACACAGTGCCCTCTCCCAAAACTTACAACGAACGTGAGTGCGCAATGAGTCCTGCGATACCTTACAGAGTTGACGCTCTCCTTTACCGCCTGCTTCCTCACTAGGGCGGCACGCTTCACTTTACTACTGGAAAACGCTGGACTTTGACTCGAGGCCACGGCTCACCTTTCTGTCGCCGGTAATCTCCGGAATGCTCTTGGAGACGCTCCCAGCAAGGAACTGAGACCAGCGAGCCTGATGCGAGTAAACTCGCACGTTTTCCCTGAGGCCTTCTGGAGCAAAGAAAAGACGGGCCCCAGGAGTGTGCCTCAGGCACCCTTCTCGCCGCATCTCATCCACCCGGGGGGGAAATTACGTTTGGGCAGGGTCGCCCTGTTTCAAACGTGAGCTCAGACAGTTATCCTCAGTAGTTTTCTGACTACCTCAAGGAAACAGCGGGAGGAACAGGGCCTTTCCTCGGAGACACTTTCGGACACAGGGTCCCCTGCAGTGCATCCACTGCCTAGGTCGTGAAGTACCTGAGGCGGGCCTCAGTGCTCCGTCCCATACCTAGCTGTGTTAAGGGTGAAAGATGTACGTTTCTTCCGGCTGCACTCACAGCCTAGCTCGCGCTTCTGCGAGAGTGCCGTCCTGAGCGTTTCCCTGGACTGAGTCGTCAGCACGGGGTGTTTCTGAAGCACAGGTCCGTTTCAGTCAGTGAAGCCGATCGACTTGCAGGGAGGCTGCCCAGCGCTGCTCCCACGCGTCTCTGTTATGACTGGGACACTCTACCTCGGCCCCCAGCAAGCAACGCGTGGCCCTTGCTAGGAATGTGAAGAGTGGCTCCCACGGGCCTCCTTTCCCCCTGAGGTTCCTCAGAAGCGACCGGCCGCTCCTCCGGCACAGAGCAGTCACCATGCCAAAGTGGTGCACGGCCGCCTCTGCTCTGTGTCCCCGGAGGCATCGGGGAGTTCAGGCCATCCAGCGTGGCGCATGGATTCATGGCACCCCTGCACCCCCAGCTCTGCTGACGTGAAACACTAGCCCTTGCCTTGGGGCCTCAGGTCACCTTTCATTTGGCCGGAGCTGACTCTGCAGTGCAGTGGTATGAGTCCCTAGAAAGGCATTTGCCAGCACAGGATGGGCTTTGAGAGAAGGCAGCCTTGCTCGCCCACAGCGACTACCCTGCGGTGGAGAGACGTCGGGCCGCAAGCGCTGCTCAGGCAGCTTGGAAGGCCGAAACAAGTCGCTCGCACACGGGCAGAAGGCGTACTTTGCCATCAGTGTCCCACTTTCAGGCTTGATGACACAGCATGTTTATCTGAACGTTCTGTCTAGCTATCTAGTACAAGGGAACGAGGGCCCCCTTCTGGTAAGAAAGGTTTCCAGGTGGGGAGTGCCGTACGTGCAGGAGAGCGTTCCCCACGCTGTGCCAAGTTTGGTACTTGGTGACTCGGGGTGGTCCCGAACGTCCAGCATTGTCCCGGGGACAGCCGTCCAGCGTTTTCTTTTTCAGGCTGGACGTAAACAACTAGCTTCCAGGTGCCGAAGGGAGTCGTCCTTGAGGCGTCCCCTGGTTTCACTGGGGAGGCACAGTGGTGTTTCTCAGAAGAGCCCAAATCGCTCCCTGGGGCACACCAGCATGGAATGTAAGGCTGCTCAGAACTGCGTTCCTGAGGCCGTTTGCAGGCTGAACAAACGGGAGGTGTCGAGCGAAGAGGGCAGCACTGTGCCTTTACTGCTGGCACATCCGTGCAGTTAAAGCAAACGGACGTTTCCACTCCGGCGGCTCAAACGCCACACAAGAGCTGGGCGGCACACAGTGCCCTCTCCCAAAACTTACAACGAACGTGAGTGCGCAATGAGTCCTGCGATACCTTACAGAGTTGACGCTCTCCTTTACCGCCTGCTTCCTCACTAGGGCGGCACGCTTCACTTTACTACTGGAAAACGCTGGACTTTGACTCGAGGCCACGGCTCACCTTTCTGTCGCCGGTAATCTCCGGAATGCTCTTGGAGACGCTCCCAGCAAGGAACTGAGACCAGCGAGCCTGATGCGAGTAAACTCGCACGTTTTCCCTGAGGCCTTCTGGAGCAAAGAAAAGACGGGCCCCAGGAGTGTGCCTCAGGCACCCTTCTCGCCGCATCTCATCCACCCGGGGGGGAAATTACGTTTGGGCAGGGTCGCCCTGTTTCAAACGTGAGCTCAGACAGTTATCCTCAGTAGTTTCTGACTACCTCAAGGACACAGCGGGAGGAACAGGGCCTTTCCTCGGAGACACTTTCGGACACAGGGTCCCCTGCAGTGCATCCACTGCCTAGGTCGTGAAGTACCTGAGGCGGGCCTCAGTGCTCCGTCCCATACCTAGCTGTGTTAAGGGTGAAAGATGTACGTTTCTTCCGGCTGCACTCACAGCCTAGCTCGCGCTTCTGCGAGAGTGCCGTCCTGAGCGTTTCCCTGGACTGAGTCGTCAGCACGGGGTGTTTCTGAAGCACAGGTCCGTTTCAGTCAGTGAGGCCGATCGACTTGCAGGGAGGCTGCCCAGCGCTGCTCCCACGCGTCTCTGTTATGACTGGGACACTCTACCTCGGCCCCCAGCAAGCAACGCGTGGCCCTTGCTAGGAATGTGAAGAGTGGCTCCCACGGGCCTCCTTTCCCCCTGAGGTTCCTCAGAAGCGACCGGCCGCTCCTCCGGCACAGAGCAGTCACCATGCCAAAGTGGTGCACGGCCGCCTCTGCTCTGTGTCCCCGGAGGCATCGGGGAGTTCAGGCCATCCAACGTGGCGCATGGATTCATGGCACCCCTGCACCCCCAGCTCTGCTGACGTGAAACACTAGCCCTTGCCTTGGGGCCTCAGGTCACCTTTCATTTGGCCGGAGCTGACTCTGCAGTGCAGTGGTATGAGTCCCTAGAAAGGCATTTGCCAGCACAGGATGGGCTTTGAGAGAACGCAGCCTTGCTCGCCCACAGCGACTACCCTGCAGTGGAGAGACGTCGGGCCGCAAGCGCTGCTCAGGCAGCTTGGAAGGCCGAAACAAGTCGCTCGCACACGGGCAGAAGGCGTACTTTGCCATCAGTGTCCCACTTTCAGGCTTGATGACACAGCATGTTTATCTGAACGTTCTGTCTAGCTATCTAGTACAAGGGAACGAGGGCCCCCTTCTGGTAAGAAAGGTTTCCCGGTGGGGGGTGCCGTACGTGCAGGAGAGCGTTCCCCACGCTGTGCCAAGTTTGGTACTTGGTGACTCGGGGTGGTCCCGAACGTCCAGCATTGTCCCGGGGACAGCCGTCCAGCGTTTTCTTTTTCAGGCTGGACGTAAACAACTAGCTTCCAGGTGCCGAAGGGAGTCGTCCTTGAGGCGTCCCCTGGTTTCACTGGGGACGCACAGTGGTGTTTCTCAGAAGAGCCCAAATCGCTCCCTGGGGCACACCAGCATGGAATGTAAGGCTGCTCAGAACTGCGTTCCTGAGGCCGTTTGCAGGCTGAACAAACGGGAGGTGTCGAGCGAAGAGGGCAGCACTGTGCCTTTACTGCTGGCACATCCGTGCAGTTAAAGCAAACGGACGTTTCCACTCCGGCGGCTCAAACGCCACACAAGAGCTGGGCGGCACACAGTGCCCTCTCCCAAAACTTACAACGAACGTGAGTGCGCAATGAGTCCTGCGATACCTTACAGAGTTGACGCTCTCCTTTACCGCCTGCTTCCTCACTAGGGCGGCACGCTTCACTTTACTACTGGAAAACGCTGGACTTTGACTCGAGGCCACGGCTCACCTTTCTGTCGCCGGTAATCTCCGGAATGCTCTTGGAGACGCTCCCAGCAAGGAACTGAGACCAGCGAGCCTGATGCGAGTAAACTCGCACGTTTTCCCTGAGGCCTTCTGGAGCAAAGAAAAGACGGGCCCCAGGAGTGTGCCTCAGGCACCCTTCTCGCCGCATCTCATCCACCCGGGGGGGGAAATTACGTTTGGGCAGGGTCGCCCTGTTTCAAACGTGAGCTCAGACAGTTATCCTCAGTAGTTTTCTGACTACCTCAAGGAAACAGCGGGAGGAACAGGGCCTTTCCTCGGAGACACTTTCGGACACAGGGTCCCCTGCAGTGCATCCACTGCCTAGGTCGTGAAGTACCTGAGGCGGGCCTCAGTGCTCCGTCCCATACCTAGCTGTGTTAAGGGTGAAAGATGTACGTTTCTTCCGGCTGCACTCACAGCCTAGCTCGCGCTTCTGCGAGAGTGCCGTCCTGAGCGTTTCCCTGGACTGAGTCGTCAGCACGGGGTGTTTCTGAAGCACAGGTCCGTTTCAGTCAGTGAGGCCGATCGACTTGCAGGGAGGCTGCCCAGCGCTGCTCCCACGCGTCTCTGTTATGACTGGGACACTCTACCTCGGCCCCCAGCAAGCAACGCGTGGCCCTTGCTAGGAATGTGAAGAGTGGCTCCCACGGGCCTCCTTTCCCCCTGAGGTTCCTCAGAAGCGACCGGCCGCTCCTCCGGCACAGAGCAGTCACCATGCCAAAGTGGTGCACGGCCGCCTCTGCTCTGTGTCCCCGGAGGCATCGGGGAGTTCAGGCCATCCAGCGTGGCGCATGGATTCATGGCACCCCTGCACCCCCAGCTCTGCTGACGTGAAACACTAGCCCTTGCCTTGGGGCCTCAGGTCACCTTTCATTTGGCCGGAGCTGACTCTGCAGTGCAGTGGTATGAGTCCCTAGAAAGGCATTTGCCAGCACAGGATGGGCTTTGAGAGAACGCAGCCTTGCTCGCCCACAGCGACTACCCTGCAGTGGAGAGACGTCGGCCCGCAAGCGCTGCTCAGGCAGCTTGGAAGGCCGAAACAAGTCGCTCGCACACGGGCAGAAGGCGTACTTTGCCATCAGTGTCCCACTTTCAGGCTTGATGACACAGCATGTTTATCTGAACGTTCTGTCTAGCTATCTAGTACAAGGGAACGAGGGCCCCCTTCTGGTAAGAAAGGTTTCCCGGTGGGGAGTGCCGTACGTGCAGGAGAGCGTTCCCCACGCTGTGCCAAGTTTGGTACTTGGTGACTCGGGGTGGTCCCGAACGTCCAGCATTGTCCCGGGGACAGCCGTCCAGCGTTTTCTTTTTCAGGCTGGACGTAAACAACTAGCTTCCAGGTGCCGAAGGGAGTCGTCCTTGAGGCGTCCCCTGGTTTCACTGGGGACGCACAGTGGTGTTTCTCAGAAGAGCCCAAATCGCTCCCTGGGGCACACCAGCATGGAATGTAAGGCTGCTCAGAACTGCGTTCCTGAGGCCGTTTGCAGGCTGAACAAACGGGAGGTGTCGAGCGAAGAGGGCAGCACTGTGCCTTTACTGCTGGCACATCCGTGCAGTTAAAGCAAACGGACGTTTCCACTCCGGCGGCTCAAACGCCACACAAGAGCTGGGCGGCACACAGTGCCCTCTCCCAAAACTTACAACGAACGTGAGTGCGCAATGAGTCCTGCGATACCTTACAGAGTTGACGCTCTCCTTTACCGCCTGCTTCCTCACTAGGGCGGCACGCTTCACTTTACTACTGGAAAACGCTGGACTTTGACTCGAGGCCACGGCTCACCTTTCTGTCGCCGGTAATCTCCGGAATGCTCTTGGAGACGCTCCCAGCAAGGAACTGAGACCAGCGAGCCTGATGCGAGTAAACTCGCACGTTTTCCCTGAGGCCTTCTGGAGCAAAGAAAAGACGGGCCCCAGGAGTGTGCCTCAGGCACCCTTCTCGCCGCATCTCATCCACCCGGGGGGGGAAATTACGTTTGGGCAGGGTCGCCCTGTTTCAAACGTGAGCTCAGACAGTTATCCTCAGTAGTTTTCTGACTACCTCAAGGAAACAGCGGGAGGAACAGGGCCTTTCCTCGGAGACACTTTCGGACACAGGGTCCCCTGCAGTGCATCCACTGCCTAGGTCGTGAAGTACCTGAGGCGGGCCTCAGTGCTCCGTCCCATACCTAGCTGTGTTAAGGGTGAAAGATGTACGTTTCTTCCGGCTGCACTCACAGCCTAGCTCGCGCTTCTGCGAGAGTGCCGTCCTGAGCGTTTCCCTGGACTGAGTCGTCAGCACGGGGTGTTTCTGAAGCACAGGTCCGTTTCAGTCAGTGAGGCCGATCGACTTGCAGGGAGGCTGCCCAGCGCTGCTCCCACGCGTCTCTGTTATGACTGGGACACTCTACCTCGGCCCCCAGCAAGCAACGCGTGGCCCTTGCTAGGAATGTGAAGAGTGGCTCCCACGGGCCTCCTTTCCCCCTGAGGTTCCTCAGAAGCGACCGGCCGCTCCTCCGGCACAGAGCAGTCACCATGCCAAAGTGGTGCACGGCCGCCTCTGCTCTGTGTCCCCGGAGGCATCGGGGAGTTCAGGCCATCCAGCGTGGCGCATGGATTCATGGCACCCCTGCACCCCCAGCTCTGCTGACGTGAAACACTAGCCCTTGCCTTGGGGCCTCAGGTCACCTTTCATTTGGCCGGAGCTGACTCTGCAGTGCAGTGGTATGAGTCCCTAGAAAGGCATTTGCCAGCACAGGATGGGCTTTGAGAGAACGCAGCCTTGCTCGCCCACAGCGACTACCCTGCAGTGGAGAGACGTCGGGCCGCAAGCGCTGCTCAGGCAGCTTGGAAGGCCGAAACAAGTCGCTCGCACACGGGCAGAAGGCGTACTTTGCCATCAGTGTCCCACTTTCAGGCTTGATGACACAGCATGTTTATCTGAACGTTCTGTCTAGCTATCTAGTACAAGGGAACGAGGGCCCCCTTCTGGTAAGAAAGGTTTCCCGGTGGGGAGTGCCGTACGTGCAGGAGAGCGTTCCCCACGCTGTGCCAAGTTTGGTACTTGGTGACTCGGGGTGGTCCCGAACGTCCAGCATTGTCCCGGGGACAGCCGTCCAGCGTTTTCTTTTTCAGGCTGGACGTAAACAACTAGCTTCCAGGTGCCGAAGGGAGTCGTCCTTGAGGCGTCCCCTGGTTTCACTGGGGAGGCACAGTGGTGTTTCTCAGAAGAGCCCAAATCGCTCCCTGGGGCACACCAGCATGGAATGTAAGGCTGCTCAGAACTGCGTTCCTGAGGCCGTTTGCAGGCTGAACAAACGGGAGGTGTCGAGCGAAGAGGGCAGCACTGTGCCTTTACTGCTGGCACATCCGTGCAGTTAAAGCAAACGGACGTTTCCACTCCGGCGGCTCAAACGCCACACAAGAGCTGGGCGGCACACAGTGCCCTCTCCCAAAACTTACAACGAACGTGAGTGCGCAATGAGTCCTGCGATACCTTACAGAGTTGACGCTCTCCTTTACCGCCTGCTTCCTCACTAGGGCGGCACGCTTCACTTTACTACTGGAAAACGCTGGACTTTGACTCGAGGCCACGGCTCACCTTTCTGTCGCCGGTAATCTCCGGAATGCTCTTGGAGACGCTCCCAGCAAGGAACTGAGACCAGCGAGCCTGATGCGAGTAAACTCGCACGTTTTCCCTGAGGCCTTCTGGAGCAAAGAAAAGACGGGCCCCAGGAGTGTGCCTCAGGCACCCTTCTCGCCGCATCTCATCCACCCGGGGGGGAAATTACGTTTGGGCAGGGTCGCCCTGTTTCAAACGTGAGCTCAGACAGTTATCCTCAGTAGTTTCTGACTACCTCAAGGACACAGCGGGAGGAACAGGGCCTTTCCTCGGAGACACTTTCGGACACAGGGTCCCCTGCAGTGCATCCACTGCCTAGGTCGTGAAGTACCTGAGGCGGGCCTCAGTGCTCCGTCCCATACCTAGCTGTGTTAAGGGTGAAAGATGTACGTTTCTTCCGGCTGCACTCACAGCCTAGCTCGCGCTTCTGCGAGAGTGCCGTCCTGAGCGTTTCCCTGGACTGAGTCGTCAGCACGGGGTGTTTCTGAAGCACAGGTCCGTTTCAGTCAGTGAGGCCGATCGACTTGCAGGGAGGCTGCCCAGCGCTGCTCCCACGCGTCTCTGTTATGACTGGGACACTCTACCTCGGCCCCCAGCAAGCAACGCGTGGCCCTTGCTAGGAATGTGAAGAGTGGCTCCCACGGGCCTCCTTTCCCCCTGAGGTTCCTCAGAAGCGACCGGCCGCTCCTCCGGCACAGAGCAGTCACCATGCCAAAGTGGTGCACGGCCGCCTCTGCTCTGTGTCCCCGGAGGCATCGGGGAGTTCAGGCCATCCAGCGTGGCGCATGGATTCATGGCACCCCTGCACCCCCAGCTCTGCTGACGTGAAACACTAGCCCTTGCCTTGGGGCCTCAGGTCACCTTTCATTTGGCCGGAGCTGACTCTGCAGTGCAGTGGTATGAGTCCCTAGAAAGGCATTTGCCAGCACAGGATGGGCTTTGAGAGAACGCAGCCTTGCTCGCCCACAGCGACTACCCTGCAGTGGAGAGACGTCGGGCCGCAAGCGCTGCTCAGGCAGCTTGGAAGGCCGAAACAAGTCGCTCGCACACGGGCAGAAGGCGTACTTTGCCATCAGTGTCCCACTTTCAGGCTTGATGACACAGCATGTTTATCTGAACGTTCTGTCTAGCTATCTAGTACAAGGGAACGAGGGCCCCCTTCTGGTAAGAAAGGTTTCCCGGTGGGGGGTGCCGTACGTGCAGGAGAGCGTTCCCCACGCTGTGCCAAGTTTGGTACTTGGTGACTCGGGGTGGTCCCGAACGTCCAGCATTGTCCCGGGGACAGCCGTCCAGCGTTTTCTTTTTCAGGCTGGACGTAAACAACTAGCTTCCAGGTGCCGAAGGGAGTCGTCCTTGAGGCGTCCCCTGGTTTCACTGGGGACGCACAGTGGTGTTTCTCAGAAGAGCCCAAATCGCTCCCTGGGGCACACCAGCATGGAATGTAAGGCTGCTCAGAACTGCGTTCCTGAGGCCGTTTGCAGGCTGAACAAACGGGAGGTGTCGAGCGAAGAGGGCAGCACTGTGCCTTTACTGCTGGCACATCCGTGCAGTTAAAGCAAACGGACGTTTCCACTCCGGCGGCTCAAACGCCACACAAGAGCTGGGCGGCACACAGTGCCCTCTCCCAAAACTTACAACGAACGTGAGTGCGCAATGAGTCCTGCGATACCTTACAGAGTTGACGCTCTCCTTTACCGCCTGCTTCCTCACTAGGGCGGCACGCTTCACTTTACTACTGGAAAACGCTGGACTTTGACTCGAGGCCACGGCTCACCTTTCTGTCGCCGGTAATCTCCGGAATGCTCTTGGAGACGCTCCCAGCAAGGAACTGAGACCAGCGAGCCTGATGCGAGTAAACTCGCACGTTTTCCCTGAGGCCTTCTGGAGCAAAGAAAAGACGGGCCCCAGGAGTGTGCCTCAGGCACCCTTCTCGCCGCATCTCATCCACCCGGGGGGGGAAATTACGTTTGGGCAGGGTCGCCCTGTTTCAAACGTGAGCTCAGACAGTTATCCTCAGTAGTTTTCTGACTACCTCAAGGAAACAGCGGGAGGAACAGGGCCTTTCCTCGGAGACACTTTCGGACACAGGGTCCCCTGCAGTGCATCCACTGCCTAGGTCGTGAAGTACCTGAGGCGGGCCTCAGTGCTCCGTCCCATACCTAGCTGTGTTAAGGGTGAAAGATGTACGTTTCTTCCGGCTGCACTCACAGCCTAGCTCGCGCTTCTGCGAGAGTGCCGTCCTGAGCGTTTCCCTGGACTGAGTCGTCAGCACGGGGTGTTTCTGAAGCACAGGTCCGTTTCAGTCAGTGAGGCCGATCGACTTGCAGGGAGGCTGCCCAGCGCTGCTCCCACGCGTCTCTGTTATGACTGGGACACTCTACCTCGGCCCCCAGCAAGCAACGCGTGGCCCTTGCTAGGAATGTGAAGAGTGGCTCCCACGGGCCTCCTTTCCCCCTGAGGTTCCTCAGAAGCGACCGGCCGCTCCTCCGGCACAGAGCAGTCACCATGCCAAAGTGGTGCACGGCCGCCTCTGCTCTGTGTCCCCGGAGGCATCGGGGAGTTCAGGCCATCCAGCGTGGCGCATGGATTCATGGCACCCCTGCACCCCCAGCTCTGCTGACGTGAAACACTAGCCCTTGCCTTGGGGCCTCAGGTCACCTTTCATTTGGCCGGAGCTGACTCTGCAGTGCAGTGGTATGAGTCCCTAGAAAGGCATTTGCCAGCACAGGATGGGCTTTGAGAGAACGCAGCCTTGCTCGCCCACAGCGACTACCCTGCAGTGGAGAGACGTCGGGCCGCAAGCGCTGCTCAGGCAGCTTGGAAGGCCGAAACAAGTCGCTCGCACACGGGCAGAAGGCGTACTTTGCCATCAGTGTCCCACTTTCAGGCTTGATGACACAGCATGTTTATCTGAACGTTCTGTCTAGCTATCTAGTACAAGGGAACGAGGGCCCCCTTCTGGTAAGAAAGGTTTCCCGGTGGGGAGTGCCGTACGTGCAGGAGAGCGTTCCCCACGCTGTGCCAAGTTTGGTACTTGGTGACTCGGGGTGGTCCCGAACGTCCAGCATTGTCCCGGGGACAGCCGTCCAGCGTTTTCTTTTTCAGGCTGGACGTAAACAACTAGCTTCCAGGTGCCGAAGGGAGTCGTCCTTGAGGCGTCCCCTGGTTTCACTGGGGACGCACAGTGGTGTTTCTCAGAAGAGCCCAAATCGCTCCCTGGGGCACACCAGCATGGAATGTAAGGCTGCTCAGAACTGCGTTCCTGAGGCCGTTTGCAGGCTGAACAAACGGGAGGTGTCGAGCGAAGAGGGCAGCACTGTGCCTTTACTGCTGGCACATCCGTGCAGTTAAAGCAAACGGACGTTTCCACTCCGGCGGCTCAAACGCCACACAAGAGCTGGGCGGCACACAGTGCCCTCTCCCAAAACTTACAACGAACGTGAGTGCGCAATGAGTCCTGCGATACCTTACAGAGTTGACGCTCTCCTTTACCGCCTGCTTCCTCACTAGGGCGGCACGCTTCACTTTACTACTGGAAAACGCTGGACTTTGACTCGAGGCCACGGCTCACCTTTCTGTCGCCGGTAATCTCCGGAATGCTCTTGGAGACGCTCCCAGCAAGGAACTGAGACCAGCGAGCCTGATGCGAGTAAACTCGCACGTTTTCCCTGAGGCCTTCTGGAGCAAAGAAAAGACGGGCCCCAGGAGTGTGCCTCAGGCACCCTTCTCGCCGCATCTCATCCACCCGGGGGGGGAAATTACGTTTGGGCAGGGTCGCCCTGTTTCAAACGTGAGCTCAGACAGTTATCCTCAGTAGTTTTCTGACTACCTCAAGGAAACAGCGGGAGGAACAGGGCCTTTCCTCGGAGACACTTTCGGACACAGGGTCCCCTGCAGTGCATCCACTGCCTAGGTCGTGAAGTACCTGAGGCGGGCCTCAGTGCTCCGTCCCATACCTAGCTGTGTTAAGGGTGAAAGATGTACGTTTCTTCCGGCTGCACTCACAGCCTAGCTCGCGCTTCTGCGAGAGTGCCGTCCTGAGCGTTTCCCTGGACTGAGTCGTCAGCACGGGGTGTTTCTGAAGCACAGGTCCGTTTCAGTCAGTGAGGCCGATCGACTTGCAGGGAGGCTGCCCAGCGCTGCTCCCACGCGTCTCTGTTATGACTGGGACACTCTACCTCGGCCCCCAGCAAGCAACGCGTGGCCCTTGCTAGGAATGTGAAGAGTGGCTCCCACGGGCCTCCTTTCCCCCTGAGGTTCCTCAGAAGCGACCGGCCGCTCCTCCGGCACAGAGCAGTCACCATGCCAAAGTGGTGCACGGCCGCCTCTGCTCTGTGTCCCCGGAGGCATCGGGGAGTTCAGGCCATCCAGCGTGGCGCATGGATTCATGGCACCCCTGCACCCCCAGCTCTGCTGACGTGAAACACTAGCCCTTGCCTTGGGGCCTCAGGTCACCTTTCATTTGGCCGGAGCTGACTCTGCAGTGCAGTGGTATGAGTCCCTAGAAAGGCATTTGCCAGCACAGGATGGGCTTTGAGAGAACGCAGCCTTGCTCGCCCACAGCGACTACCCTGCAGTGGAGAGACGTCGGGCCGCAAGCGCTGCTCAGGCAGCTTGGAAGGCCGAAACAAGTCGCTCGCACACGGGCAGAAGGCGTACTTTGCCATCAGTGTCCCACTTTCAGGCTTGATGACACAGCATGTTTATCTGAACGTTCTGTCTAGCTATCTAGTACAAGGGAACGAGGGCCCCCTTCTGGTAAGAAAGGTTTCCCGGTGGGGAGTGCCGTACGTGCAGGAGAGCGTTCCCCACGCTGTGCCAAGTTTGGTACTTGGTGACTCGGGGTGGTCCCGAACGTCCAGCATTGTCCCGGGGACAGCCGTCCAGCGTTTTCTTTTTCAGGCTGGACGTAAACAACTAGCTTCCAGGTGCCGAAGGGAGTCGTCCTTGAGGCGTCCCCTGGTTTCACTGGGGACGCACAGTGGTGTTTCTCAGAAGAGCCCAAATCGCTCCCTGGGGCACACCAGCATGGAATGTAAGGCTGCTCAGAACTGCGTTCCTGAGGCCGTTTGCAGGCTGAACAAACGGGAGGTGTCGAGCGAAGAGGGCAGCACTGTGCCTTTACTGCTGGCACATCCGTGCAGTTAAAGCAAACGGACGTTTCCACTCCGGCGGCTCAAACGCCACACAAGAGCTGGGCGGCACACAGTGCCCTCTCCCAAAACTTACAACGAACGTGAGTGCGCAATGAGTCCTGCGATACCTTACAGAGTTGACGCTCTCCTTTACCGCCTGCTTCCTCACTAGGGCGGCACGCTTCACTTTACTACTGGAAAACGCTGGACTTTGACTCGAGGCCACGGCTCACCTTTCTGTCGCCGGTAATCTCCGGAATGCTCTTGGAGACGCTCCCAGCAAGGAACTGAGACCAGCGAGCCTGATGCGAGTAAACTCGCACGTTTTCCCTGAGGCCTTCTGGAGCAAAGAAAAGACGGGCCCCAGGAGTGTGCCTCAGGCACCCTTCTCGCCGCATCTCATCCACCCGGGGGGGAAATTACGTTTGGGCAGGGTCGCCCTGTTTCAAACGTGAGCTCAGACAGTTATCCTCAGTAGTTTTCTGACTACCTCAAGGAAACAGCGGGAGGAACAGGGCCTTTCCTCGGAGACACTTTCGGACACAGGGTCCCCTGCAGTGCATCCACTGCCTAGGTCGTGAAGTACCTGAGGCGGGCCTCAGTGCTCCGTCCCATACCTAGCTGTGTTAAGGGTGAAAGATGTACGTTTCTTCCGGCTGCACTCACAGCCTAGCTCGCGCTTCTGCGAGAGTGCCGTCCTGAGCGTTTCCCTGGACTGAGTCGTCAGCACGGGGTGTTTCTGAAGCACAGGTCCGTTTCAGTCAGTGAAGCCGATCGACTTGCAGGGAGGCTGCCCAGCGCTGCTCCCACGCGTCTCTGTTATGACTGGGACACTCTACCTCGGCCCCCAGCAAGCAACGCGTGGCCCTTGCTAGGAATGTGAAGAGTGGCTCCCACGGGCCTCCTTTCCCCCTGAGGTTCCTCAGAAGCGACCGGCCGCTCCTCCGGCACAGAGCAGTCACCATGCCAAAGTGGTGCACGGCCGCCTCTGCTCTGTGTCCCCGGAGGCATCGGGGAGTTCAGGCCATCCAACGTGGCGCATGGATTCATGGCACCCCTGCACCCCCAGCTCTGCTGACGTGAAACACTAGCCCTTGCCTTGGGGCCTCAGGTCACCTTTCATTTGGCCGGAGCTGACTCTGCAGTGCAGTGGTATGAGTCCCTAGAAAGGCATTTGCCAGCACAGGATGGGCTTTGAGAGAACGCAGCCTTGCTCGCCCACAGCGACTACCCTGCGGTGGAGAGACGTCGGGCCGCAAGCGCTGCTCAGGCAGCTTGGAAGGCCGAAACAAGTCGCTCGCACACGGGCAGAAGGCGTACTTTGCCATCAGTGTCCCACTTTCAGGCTTGATGACACAGCATGTTTATCTGAACGTTCTGTCTAGCTATCTAGTACAAGGGAACGAGGGCCCCCTTCTGGTAAGAAAGGTTTCCCGGTGGGGGGTGCCGTACGTGCAGGAGAGCGTTCCCCACGCTGTGCCAAGTTTGGTACTTGGTGACTCGGGGTGGTCCCGAACGTCCAGCATTGTCCCGGGGACAGCCGTCCAGCGTTTTCTTTTTCAGGCTGGACGTAAACAACTAGCTTCCAGGTGCCGAAGGGAGTCGTCCTTGAGGCGTCCCCTGGTTTCACTGGGGAGGCACAGTGGTGTTTCTCAGAAGAGCCCAAATCGCTCCCTGGGGCACACCAGCATGGAATGTAAGGCTGCTCAGAACTGCGTTCCTGAGGCCGTTTGCAGGCTGAACAAACGGGAGGTGTCGAGCGAAGAGGGCAGCACTGTGCCTTTACTGCTGGCACATCCGTGCAGTTAAAGCAAACGGACGTTTCCACTCCGGCGGCTCAAACGCCACACAAGAGCTGGGCGGCACACAGTGCCCTCTCCCAAAACTTACAACGAACGTGAGTGCGCAATGAGTCCTGCGATACCTTACAGAGTTGACGCTCTCCTTTACCGCCTGCTTCCTCACTAGGGCGGCACGCTTCACTTTACTACTGGAAAACGCTGGACTTTGACTCGAGGCCACGGCTCACCTTTCTGTCGCCGGTAATCTCCGGAATGCTCTTGGAGACGCTCCCAGCAAGGAACTGAGACCAGCGAGCCTGATGCGAGTAAACTCGCACGTTTTCCCTGAGGCCTTCTGGAGCAAAGAAAAGACGGGCCCCAGGAGTGTGCCTCAGGCACCCTTCTCGCCGCATCTCATCCACCCGGGGGGGGAAATTACGTTTGGGCAGGGTCGCCCTGTTTCAAACGTGAGCTCAGACAGTTATCCTCAGTAGTTTTCTGACTACCTCAAGGAAACAGCGGGAGGAACAGGGCCTTTCCTCGGAGACACTTTCGGACACAGGGTCCCCTGCAGTGCATCCACTGCCTAGGTCGTGAAGTACCTGAGGCGGGCCTCAGTGCTCCGTCCCATACCTAGCTGTGTTAAGGGTGAAAGATGTACGTTTCTTCCGGCTGCACTCACAGCCTAGCTCGCGCTTCTGCGAGAGTGCCGTCCTGAGCGTTTCCCTGGACTGAGTCGTCAGCACGGGGTGTTTCTGAAGCACAGGTCCGTTTCAGTCAGTGAGGCCGATCGACTTGCAGGGAGGCTGCCCAGCGCTGCTCCCACGCGTCTCTGTAATGACTGGGACACTCTACCTCGGCCCCCAGCAAGCAACGCGTGGCCCTTGCTAGGAATGTGAAGAGTGGCTCCCACGGGCCTCCTTTCCCCCTGAGGTTCCTCAGAAGCGACCGGCCGCTCCTCCGGCACAGAGCAGTCACCATGCCAAAGTGGTGCACGGCCGCCTCTGCTCTGTGTCCCCGGAGGCATCGGGGAGTTCAGGCCATCCAGCGTGGCGCATGGATTCATGGCACCCCTGCACCCCCAGCTCTGCTGACGTGAAACACTAGCCCTTGCCTTGGGGCCTCAGGTCACCTTTCATTTGGCCGGAGCTGACTCTGCAGTGCAGTGGTATGAGTCCCTAGAAAGGCATTTGCCAGCACAGGATGGGCTTTGAGAGAACGCAGCCTTGCTCGCCCACAGCGACTACCCTGCAGTGGAGAGACGTCGGGCCGCAAGCGCTGCTCAGGCAGCTTGGAAGGCCGAAACAAGTCGCTCGCACACGGGCAGAAGGCGTACTTTGCCATCAGTGTCCCACTTTCAGGCTTGATGACACAGCATGTTTATCTGAACGTTCTGTCTAGCTATCTAGTACAAGGGAACGAGGGCCCCCTTCTGGTAAGAAAGGTTTCCCGGTGGGGGGTGCCGTACGTGCAGGAGAGCGTTCCCCACGCTGTGCCAAGTTTGGTACTTGGTGACTCGGGGTGGTCCCGAACGTCCAGCATTGTCCCGGGGACAGCCGTCCAGCGTTTTCTTTTTCAGGCTGGACGTAAACAACTAGCTTCCAGGTGCCGAAGGGAGTCGTCCTTGAGGCGTCCCCTGGTTTCACTGGGGACGCACAGTGGTGTTTCTCAGAAGAGCCCAAATCGCTCCCTGGGGCACACCAGCATGGAATGTAAGCCTGCTCAGAACTGCGTTCCTGAGGCCGTTTGCAGGCTGAACAAACGGGAGGTGTCGAGCGAAGAGGGCAGCACTGTGCCTTTACTGCTGGCACATCCGTGCAGTTAAAGCAAACGGACGTTTCCACTCCGGCGGCTCAAACGCCACACAAGAGCTGGGCGGCACACAGTGCCCTCTCCCAAAACTTACAACGAACGTGAGTGCGCAATGAGTCCTGCGATACCTTACAGAGTTGACGCTCTCCTTTACCGCCTGCTTCCTCACTAGGGCGGCACGCTTCACTTTACTACTGGAAAACGCTGGACTTTGACTCGAGGCCACGGCTCACCTTTCTGTCGCCGGTAATCTCCGGAATGCTCTTGGAGACGCTCCCAGCAAGGAACTGAGACCAGCGAGCCTGATGCGAGTAAACTCGCACGTTTTCCCTGAGGCCTTCTGGAGCAAAGAAAAGACGGGCCCCAGGAGTGTGCCTCAGGCACCCTTCTCGCCGCATCTCATCCACCCGGGGGGGAAATTACGTTTGGGCAGGGTCGCCCTGTTTCAAACGTGAGCTCAGACAGTTATCCTCAGTAGTTTTCTGACTACCTCAAGGAAACAGCGGGAGGAACAGGGCCTTTCCTCGGAGACACTTTCGGACACAGGGTCCCCTGCAGTGCATCCACTGCCTAGGTCGTGAAGTACCTGAGGCGGGCCTCAGTGCTCCGTCCCATACCTAGCTGTGTTAAGGGTGAAAGATGTACGTTTCTTCCGGCTGCACTCACAGCCTAGCTCGCGCTTCTGCGAGAGTGCCGTCCTGAGCGTTTCCCTGGACTGAGTCGTCAGCACGGGGTGTTTCTGAAGCACAGGTCCGTTTCAGTCAGTGAAGCCGATCGACTTGCAGGGAGGCTGCCCAGCGCTGCTCCCACGCGTCTCTGTTATGACTGGGACACTCTACCTCGGCCCCCAGGAAGCAACGCGTGGCCCTTGCTAGGAATGTGAAGAGTGGCTCCCACGGGCCTCCTTTCCCCCTGAGGTTCCTCAGAAGCGACCGGCCGCTCCTCCGGCACAGAGCAGTCACCATGCCAAAGTGGTGCACGGCCGCCTCTGCTCTGTGTCCCCGGAGGCATCGGGGAGTTCAGGCCATCCAACGTGGCGCATGGATTCATGGCACCCCTGCACCCCCAGCTCTGCTGACGTGAAACACTAGCCCTTGCCTTGGGGCCTCAGGTCACCTTTCATTTGGCCGGAGCTGACTCTGCAGTGCAGTGGTATGAGTCCCTAGAAAGGCATTTGCCAGCACAGGATGGGCTTTGAGAGAACGCAGCCTTGCTCGCCCACAGCGACTACCCTGCGGTGGAGAGACGTCGGGCCGCAAGCGCTGCTCAGGCAGCTTGGAAGGCCGAAACAAGTCGCTCGCACACGGGCAGAAGGCGTACTTTGCCATCAGTGTCCCACTTTCAGGCTTGATGACACAGCATGTTTATCTGAACGTTCTGTCTAGCTATCTAGTACAAGGGAACGAGGGCCCCCTTCTGGTAAGAAAGGTTTCCCGGTGGGGGGTGCCGTACGTGCAGGAGAGCGTTCCCCACGCTGTGCCAAGTTTGGTACTTGGTGACTCGGGGTGGTCCCGAACGTCCAGCATTGTCCCGGGGACAGCCGTCCAGCGTTTTCTTTTTCAGGCTGGACGTAAACAACTAGCTTCCAGGTGCCGAAGGGAGTCGTCCTTGAGGCGTCCCCTGGTTTCACTGGGGAGGCACAGTGGTGTTTCTCAGAAGAGCCCAAATCGCTCCCTGGGGCACACCAGCATGGAATGTAAGGCTGCTCAGAACTGCGTTCCTGAGGCCGTTTGCAGGCTGAACAAACGGGAGGTGTCGAGCGAAGAGGGCAGCACTGTGCCTTTACTGCTGGCACATCCGTGCAGTTAAAGCAAACGGACGTTTCCACTCCGGCGGCTCAAACGCCACACAAGAGCTGGGCGGCACACAGTGCCCTCTCCCAAAACTTACAACGAACGTGAGTGCGCAATGAGTCCTGCGATACCTTACAGAGTTGACGCTCTCCTTTACCGCCTGCTTCCTCACTAGGGCGGCACGCTTCACTTTACTACTGGAAAACGCTGGACTTTGACTCGAGGCCACGGCTCACCTTTCTGTCGCCGGTAATCTCCGGAATGCTCTTGGAGACGCTCCCAGCAAGGAACTGAGACCAGCGAGCCTGATGCGAGTAAACTCGCACGTTTTCCCTGAGGCCTTCTGGAGCAAAGAAAAGACGGGCCCCAGGAGTGTGCCTCAGGCACCCTTCTCGCCGCATCTCATCCACCCGGGGGGGGAAATTACGTTTGGGCAGGGTCGCCCTGTTTCAAACGTGAGCTCAGACAGTTATCCTCAGTAGTTTTCTGACTACCTCAAGGAAACAGCGGGAGGAACAGGGCCTTTCCTCGGAGACACTTTCGGACACAGGGTCCCCTGCAGTGCATCCACTGCCTAGGTCGTGAAGTACCTGAGGCGGGCCTCAGTGCTCCGTCCCATACCTAGCTGTGTTAAGGGTGAAAGATGTACGTTTCTTCCGGCTGCACTCACAGCCTAGCTCGCGCTTCTGCGAGAGTGCCGTCCTGAGCGTTTCCCTGGACTGAGTCGTCAGCACGGGGTGTTTCTGAAGCACAGGTCCGTTTCAGTCAGTGAGGCCGATCGACTTGCAGGGAGGCTGCCCAGCGCTGCTCCCACGCGTCTCTGTAATGACTGGGACACTCTACCTCGGCCCCCAGCAAGCAACGCGTGGCCCTTGCTAGGAATGTGAAGAGTGGCTCCCACGGGCCTCCTTTCCCCCTGAGGTTCCTCAGAAGCGACCGGCCGCTCCTCCGGCACAGAGCAGTCACCATGCCAAAGTGGTGCACGGCCGCCTCTGCTCTGTGTCCCCGGAGGCATCGGGGAGTTCAGGCCATCCAGCGTGGCGCATGGATTCATGGCACCCCTGCACCCCCAGCTCTGCTGACGTGAAACACTAGCCCTTGCCTTGGGGCCTCAGGTCACCTTTCATTTGGCCGGAGCTGACTCTGCAGTGCAGTGGTATGAGTCCCTAGAAAGGCATTTGCCAGCACAGGATGGGCTTTGAGAGAACGCAGCCTTGCTCGCCCACAGCGACTACCCTGCAGTGGAGAGACGTCGGCCCGCAAGCGCTGCTCAGGCAGCTTGGAAGGCCGAAACAAGTCGCTCGCACACGGGCAGAAGGCGTACTTTGCCATCAGTGTCCCACTTTCAGGCTTGATGACACAGCATGTTTATCTGAACGTTCTGTCTAGCTATCTAGTACAAGGGAACGAGGGCCCCCTTCTGGTAAGAAAGGTTTCCCGGTGGGGGGTGCCGTACGTGCAGGAGAGCGTTCCCCACGCTGTGCCAAGTTTGGTACTTGGTGACTCGGGGTGGTCCCGAACGTCCAGCATTGTCCCGGGGACAGCCGTCCAGCGTTTTCTTTTTCAGGCTGGACGTAAACAACTAGCTTCCAGGTGCCGAAGGGAGTCGTCCTTGAGGCGTCCCCTGGTTTCACTGGGGAGGCACAGTGGTGTTTCTCAGAAGAGCCCAAATCGCTCCCTGGGGCACACCAGCATGGAATGTAAGGCTGCTCAGAACTGCGTTCCTGAGGCCGTTTGCAGGCTGAACAAACGGGAGGTGTCGAGCGAAGAGGGCAGCACTGTGCCTTTACTGCTGGCACATCCGTGCAGTTAAAGCAAACGGACGTTTCCACTCCGGCGGCTCAAACGCCACACAAGAGCTGGGCGGCACACAGTGCCCTCTCCCAAAACTTACAACGAACGTGAGTGCGCAATGAGTCCTGCGATACCTTACAGAGTTGACGCTCTCCTTTACCGCCTGCTTCCTCACTAGGGCGGCACGCTTCACTTTACTACTGGAAAACGCTGGACTTTGACTCGAGGCCACGGCTCACCTTTCTGTCGCCGGTAATCTCCGGAATGCTCTTGGAGACGCTCCCAGCAAGGAACTGAGACCAGCGAGCCTGATGCGAGTAAACTCGCACGTTTTCCCTGAGGCCTTCTGGAGCAAAGAAAAGACGGGCCCCAGGAGTGTGCCTCAGGCACCCTTCTCGCCGCATCTCATCCACCCGGGGGGGGAAATTACGTTTGGGCAGGGTCGCCCTGTTTCAAACGTGAGCTCAGACAGTTATCCTCAGTAGTTTTCTGACTACCTCAAGGAAACAGCGGGAGGAACAGGGCCTTTCCTCGGAGACACTTTCGGACACAGGGTCCCCTGCAGTGCATCCACTGCCTAGGTCGTGAAGTACCTGAGGCGGGCCTCAGTGCTCCGTCCCATACCTAGCTGTGTTAAGGGTGAAAGATGTACGTTTCTTCCGGCTGCACTCACAGCCTAGCTCGCGCTTCTGCGAGAGTGCCGTCCTGAGCGTTTCCCTGGACTGAGTCGTCAGCACGGGGTGTTTCTGAAGCACAGGTCCGTTTCAGTCAGTGAGGCCGATCGACTTGCAGGGAGGCTGCCCAGCGCTGCTCCCACGCGTCTCTGTAATGACTGGGACACTCTACCTCGGCCCCCAGCAAGCAACGCGTGGCCCTTGCTAGGAATGTGAAGAGTGGCTCCCACGGGCCTCCTTTCCCCCTGAGGTTCCTCAGAAGCGACCGGCCGCTCCTCCGGCACAGAGCAGTCACCATGCCAAAGTGGTGCACGGCCGCCTCTGCTCTGTGTCCCCGGAGGCATCGGGGAGTTCAGGCCATCCAGCGTGGCGCATGGATTCATGGCACCCCTGCACCCCCAGCTCTGCTGACGTGAAACACTAGCCCTTGCCTTGGGGCCTCAGGTCACCTTTCATTTGGCCGGAGCTGACTCTGCAGTGCAGTGGTATGAGTCCCTAGAAAGGCATTTGCCAGCACAGGATGGGCTTTGAGAGAACGCAGCCTTGCTCGCCCACAGCGACTACCCTGCAGTGGAGAGACGTCGGGCCGCAAGCGCTGCTCAGGCAGCTTGGAAGGCCGAAACAAGTCGCTCGCACACGGGCAGAAGGCGTACTTTGCCATCAGTGTCCCACTTTCAGGCTTGATGACACAGCATGTTTATCTGAACGTTCTGTCTAGCTATCTAGTACAAGGGAACGAGGGCCCCCTTCTGGTAAGAAAGGTTTCCCGGTGGGGAGTGCCGTACGTGCAGGAGAGCGTTCCCCACGCTGTGCCAAGTTTGGTACTTGGTGACTCGGGGTGGTCCCGAACGTCCAGCATTGTCCCGGGGACAGCCGTCCAGCGTTTTCTTTTTCAGGCTGGACGTAAACAACTAGCTTCCAGGTGCCGAAGGGAGTCGTCCTTGAGGCGTCCCCTGGTTTCACTGGGGACGCACAGTGGTGTTTCTCAGAAGAGCCCAAATCGCTCCCTGGGGCACACCAGCATGGAATGTAAGGCTGCTCAGAACTGCGTTCCTGAGGCCGTTTGCAGGCTGAACAAACGGGAGGTGTCGAGCGAAGAGGGCAGCACTGTGCCTTTACTGCTGGCACATCCGTGCAGTTAAAGCAAACGGACGTTTCCACTCCGGCGGCTCAAACGCCACACAAGAGCTGGGCGGCACACAGTGCCCTCTCCCAAAACTTACAACGAACGTGAGTGCGCAATGAGTCCTGCGATACCTTACAGAGTTGACGCTCTCCTTTACCGCCTGCTTCCTCACTAGGGCGGCACGCTTCACTTTACTACTGGAAAACGCTGGACTTTGACTCGAGGCCACGGCTCACCTTTCTGTCGCCGGTAATCTCCGGAATGCTCTTGGAGACGCTCCCAGCAAGGAACTGAGACCAGCGAGCCTGATGCGAGTAAACTCGCACTTTTTCCCTGAGGCCTTCTGGAGCAAAGAAAAGACGGGCCCCAGGAGTGTGCCTCAGGCACCCTTCTCGCCGCATCTCATCCACCCGGGGGGGAAATTACGTTTGGGCAGGGTCGCCCTGTTTCAAACGTGAGCTCAGACAGTTATCCTCAGTAGTTTTCTGACTACCTCAAGGAAACAGCGGGAGGAACAGGGCCTTTCCTCGGAGACACTTTCGGACACAGGGTCCCCTGCAGTGCATCCACTGCCTAGGTCGTGAAGTACCTGAGGCGGGCCTCAGTGCTCCGTCCCATACCTAGCTGTGTTAAGGGTGAAAGATGTACGTTTCTTCCGGCTGCACTCACAGCCTAGCTCGCGCTTCTGCGAGAGTGCCGTCCTGAGCGTTTCCCTGGACTGAGTCGTCAGCACGGGGTGTTTCTGAAGCACAGGTCCGTTTCAGTCAGTGAGGCCGATCGACTTGCAGGGAGGCTGCCCAGCGCTGCTCCCACGCGTCTCTGTTATGACTGGGACACTCTACTTCGGCCCCCAGCAAGCAACGCGTGGCCCTTGCGAGGAATGTGAAGAGTGGCTCCCACGGGCCTCCTTTCCCCCTGAGGTTCCTCAGAAGCGACCGGCCGCTCCTCCGGCACAGAGCAGTCACCATGCCAAAGTGGTGCACGGCCGCCTCTGCTCTGTGTCCCCGGAGGCATCGGGGAGTTCAGGCCATCCAGCGTGGCGCATGGATTCATGGCACCCCTGCACCCCCAGCTCTGCTGACGTGAAACACTAGCCCTTGCCTTGGGGCCTCAGGTCACCTTTCATTTGGCCGGAGCTGACTCTGCAGTGCAGTGGTGTGAGTCCCTAGAAAGGCATTTGCCAGCACAGGATGGGCTTTGAGAGAAGGCAGCCTTGCTCGCCCACAGCGACTACCCTGCGGTGGAGAGACGTCGGGCCGCAAGCGCTGCTCAGGCAGCTTGGAAGGCCGAAACAAGTCGCTCGCACACGGGCAGAAGGCGTACTTTGCCATCAGTGTCCCACTTTCAGGCTTGATGACACAGCATGTTTATCTGAACGTTCTGTCTAGCTATCTAGTACAAGGGAACGAGGGCCCCCTTCTGGTAAGAAAGGTTTCCCGGTGGGGGGTGCCGTACGTGCAGGAGAGCGTTCCCCACGCTGTGCCAAGTTTGGTACTTGGTGACTCGGGGTGGTCCCGAACGTCCAGCATTGTCCCGGGGACAGCCGTCCAGCGTTTTCTTTTTCAGGCTGGACGTAAACTAGCTTCCAGGTGCCGAAGGGAGTCGTCCTTGAGGCGTCCCCTGGTTTCACTGGGGACGCACAGTGGTGTTTCTCAGAAGAGCCCAAATCGCTCCCTGGGGCACACCAGCATGGAATGTAAGGCTGCTCAGAACTGCGTTCCTGAGGCCGTTTGCAGGCTGAACAAACGGGAGGTGTCGAGCGAAGAGGGCAGCACTGTGCCTTTACTGCTGGCACATCCGTGCAGTTAAAGCAAACGGACGTTTCCACTCCGGCGGCTCAAACGCCACACAAGAGCTGGGCGGCACACAGTGCCCTCTCCCAAAACTTACAACGAACGTGAGTGCGCAATGAGTCCTGCGATACCTTACAGAGTTGACGCTCTCCTTTACCGCCTGCTTCCTCACTAGGGCGGCACGCTTCACTTTACTACTGGAAAACGCTGGACTTTGACTCGAGGCCACGGCTCACCTTTCTGTCGCCGGTAATCTCCGGAATGCTCTTGGAGACGCTCCCAGCAAGGAACTGAGACCAGCGAGCCTGATGCGAGTAAACTCGCACGTTTTCCCTGAGGCCTTCTGGAGCAAAGAAAAGACGGGCCCCAGGAGTGTGCCTCAGGCACCCTTCTCGCCGCATCTCATCCACCCGGGGGGGAAATTACGTTTGGGCAGGGTCGCCCTGTTTCAAACGTGAGCTCAGACAGTTATCCTCAGTAGTTTTCTGACTACCTCAAGGAAACAGCGGGAGGAACAGGGCCTTTCCTCGGAGACACTTTCGGACACAGGGTCCCCTGCAGTGCATCCACTGCCTAGGTCGTGAAGTACCTGAGGCGGGCCTCAGTGCTCCGTCCCATACCTAGCTGTGTTAAGGGTGAAAGATGTACGTTTCTTCCGGCTGCACTCACAGCCTAGCTCGCGCTTCTGCGAGAGTGCCGTCCTGAGCGTTTCCCTGGACTGAGTCGTCAGCACGGGGTGTTTCTGAAGCACAGGTCCGTTTCAGTCAGTGAAGCCGATCGACTTGCAGGGAGGCTGCCCAGCGCTGCTCCCACGCGTCTCTGTTATGACTGGGACACTCTACCTCGGCCCCCAGCAAGCAACGCGTGGCCCTTGCTAGGAATGTGAAGAGTGGCTCCCACGGGCCTCCTTTCCCCCTGAGGTTCCTCAGAAGCGACCGGCCGCTCCTCCGGCACAGAGCAGTCACCATGCCAAAGTGGTGCACGGCCGCCTCTGCTCTGTGTCCCCGGAGGCATCGGGGAGTTCAGGCCATCCAGCGTGGCGCATGGATTCATGGCACCCCTGCACCCCCAGCTCTGCTGACGTGAAACACTAGCCCTTGCCTTGGGGCCTCAGGTCACCTTTCATTTGGCCGGAGCTGACTCTGCAGTGCAGTGGTATGAGTCCCTAGAAAGGCATTTGCCAGCACAGGATGGGCTTTGAGAGAAGGCAGCCTTGCTCGCCCACAGCGACTACCCTGCGGTGGAGAGACGTCGGGCCGCAAGCGCTGCTCAGGCAGCTTGGAAGGCCGAAACAAGTCGCTCGCACACGGGCAGAAGGCGTACTTTGCCATCAGTGTCCCACTTTCAGGCTTGATGACACAGCATGTTTATCTGAACGTTCTGTCTAGCTATCTAGTACAAGGGAACGAGGGCCCCCTTCTGGTAAGAAAGGTTTCCAGGTGGGGAGTGCCGTACGTGCAGGAGAGCGTTCCCCACGCTGTGCCAAGTTTGGTACTTGGTGACTCGGGGTGGTCCCGAACGTCCAGCATTGTCCCGGGGACAGCCGTCCAGCGTTTTCTTTTTCAGGCTGGACGTAAACAACTAGCTTCCAGGTGCCGAAGGGAGTCGTCCTTGAGGCGTCCCCTGGTTTCACTGGGGAGGCACAGTGGTGTTTCTCAGAAGAGCCCAAATCGCTCCCTGGGGCACACCAGCATGGAATGTAAGGCTGCTCAGAACTGCGTTCCTGAGGCCGTTTGCAGGCTGAACAAACGGGAGGTGTCGAGCGAAGAGGGCAGCACTGTGCCTTTACTGCTGGCACATCCGTGCAGTTAAAGCAAACGGACGTTTCCACTCCGGCGGCTCAAACGCCACACAAGAGCTGGGCGGCACACAGTGCCCTCTCCCAAAACTTACAACGAACGTGAGTGCGCAATGAGTCCTGCGATACCTTACAGAGTTGACGCTCTCCTTTACCGCCTGCTTCCTCACTAGGGCGGCACGCTTCACTTTACTACTGGAAAACGCTGGACTTTGACTCGAGGCCACGGCTCACCTTTCTGTCGCCGGTAATCTCCGGAATGCTCTTGGAGACGCTCCCAGCAAGGAACTGAGACCAGCGAGCCTGATGCGAGTAAACTCGCACGTTTTCCCTGAGGCCTTCTGGAGCAAAGAAAAGACGGGCCCCAGGAGTGTGCCTCAGGCACCCTTCTCGCCGCATCTCATCCACCCGGGGGGGAAATTACGTTTGGGCAGGGTCGCCCTGTTTCAAACGTGAGCTCAGACAGTTATCCTCAGTAGTTTCTGACTACCTCAAGGACACAGCGGGAGGAACAGGGCCTTTCCTCGGAGACACTTTCGGACACAGGGTCCCCTGCAGTGCATCCACTGCCTAGGTCGTGAAGTACCTGAGGCGGGCCTCAGTGCTCCGTCCCATACCTAGCTGTGTTAAGGGTGAAAGATGTACGTTTCTTCCGGCTGCACTCACAGCCTAGCTCGCGCTTCTGCGAGAGTGCCGTCCTGAGCGTTTCCCTGGACTGAGTCGTCAGCACGGGGTGTTTCTGAAGCACAGGTCCGTTTCAGTCAGTGAGGCCGATCGACTTGCAGGGAGGCTGCCCAGCGCTGCTCCCACGCGTCTCTGTTATGACTGGGACACTCTACCTCGGCCCCCAGCAAGCAACGCGTGGCCCTTGCTAGGAATGTGAAGAGTGGCTCCCACGGGCCTCCTTTCCCCCTGAGGTTCCTCAGAAGCGACCGGCCGCTCCTCCGGCACAGAGCAGTCACCATGCCAAAGTGGTGCACGGCCGCCTCTGCTCTGTGTCCCCGGAGGCATCGGGGAGTTCAGGCCATCCAACGTGGCGCATGGATTCATGGCACCCCTGCACCCCCAGCTCTGCTGACGTGAAACACTAGCCCTTGCCTTGGGGCCTCAGGTCACCTTTCATTTGGCCGGAGCTGACTCTGCAGTGCAGTGGTATGAGTCCCTAGAAAGGCATTTGCCAGCACAGGATGGGCTTTGAGAGAACGCAGCCTTGCTCGCCCACAGCGACTACCCTGCAGTGGAGAGACGTCGGGCCGCAAGCGCTGCTCAGGCAGCTTGGAAGGCCGAAACAAGTCGCTCGCACACGGGCAGAAGGCGTACTTTGCCATCAGTGTCCCACTTTCAGGCTTGATGACACAGCATGTTTATCTGAACGTTCTGTCTAGCTATCTAGTACAAGGGAACGAGGGCCCCCTTCTGGTAAGAAAGGTTTCCCGGTGGGGGGTGCCGTACGTGCAGG